>NW_021167335.1:0-99021 GCF_003724135.2 Verticillium nonalfalfae | reverse complement strand
TAAATAATATAATTTAATTCTTTTTAATATATCTATTAATATATATATAAAATAAATAATTAATTATATTTATTATATAAATTAATTAAAATAGGAATCTTTATAATTCGAGCTTTTTTATATAGTAAAGAATCTTAGATTCTTTTAAGTCGTGTTGGGGGCACCCGTGGAAGGCGCTCCAGCCCTGGACTCCTGGCGGACTTGTACTCCGCCAGAGCCCTGGGGCTGGAGCACTCCACTCCTAGATAAGGGTGTCGGCCCAGACACCAATAGCCTTACATAGTAACCATTTTACAACACTCTGCATGTGCCCCCAAGTGAGGTCCAACAATGGTAGCAACTGGATGCCCGGTCGCTCCATATACAATTCCAAATCCAAAATTTCATCACGACAACCGTCAGTCCATTGAGATATTAGTCTGCCGTCTGTTCGACGAAGAGACCAAATCAAAATACTAGACAGACTAAAACCAAGACCCATGTCGGATACGACAGCAGTCAAGGCGTACCAATTGTACCACTGGGCAGAAGCCCATCAGGATCAAGCAATTAAGATCCCATTATCAGATCTGTCCATCGTCTCAGCATTCGGCAAGTTGACTCCCATCTCAGAGGATCGACAATTCGTATCTGTGGGCAGACGTGCTACGTCAGCATCATCCTCATCTTCGGGGGAGACGCCGCAACGTTATCCGCCAGAGTGGGTTGTCGACCTTCACCAAGTCAAATCCGCCTTCTGCAATACAGCCAAAGCACTACGTTCACGTTATTCTGAACTCACCTCACTGAGAAAACGACTGAACAACGACAAGACTGCACTCCAGAACACGGATGAGGAAGACCAACACTGGACTATAATTTTTAAACGGGCAGAGGAGATTGAAAGCAGAGTGGCTTCCAGGAGACACGCGGCGAGACAGACTGACGACACTCCTATTCCCACGATAGAAAACACTACTACTACCCCATCGCCAGTTCCATCAGTGGGACAGAACGAACCAATCATGGCGGAACAGGAGCAGGCGAATCCCACGCCTATGACCACCCAGCAACAACTGGCTGCAATGATGGAAATCCTAAAGACCCAACTCCAGGTCAACAATCTGAACCAGGGACTGGGACAGAACAACTGGAAAGTATCAACGTGCGGATACTTCTACCCAGACTATAAACCCGACTCTGGCAGAAATGAGAACTCATCGGTTCATACCGTTGGACGAGACGTATACTGGACGGACGTGGATGCATTTCTGGACTCCGTGAACGACCAAGCTGATACTCCAGACCGACAGGCCATGGCGGCACGCAGTCTGCCACAACTGCTACTGGGCTCCGCTAAAGCATGGTACGCAATACTGACCGAAGACGAGAAACAAAGACTTCGCACAGGACTCAACGTGTGGAAACGCCTTCTCAGACGTCAATTTGCCCTAGACTCCACTAAGGCCACAGAATTATTGAATGCTTGTCGATACTCCAGACAGGATATCCGGACAGGCAGGGACCTACAGAAATTCGTGCTGGATGTCATCCGACTCTGCAATGCAGCCGGAATGAATGACCCGCTGATGCAGCTTAACCAAGCCTACCTCAAGATAGACGGCACTCTGGCAGTGCATCTACCAAAACCGAATCTGAATACTACAGTCAACTCGTTCATCAGGGACGCACAAGACAAAGCGGAGCTCCTACAGAGAGACGCTGGTCAGACAGATATTAGACGGCCTACAATGGCATACGCTGCGGAGGACGACGACGACGACGCGGATGATGTTGCATTCCCATCGTACGACTCGTATCGCCCAGACCGACAACAGAAGGATGATGGTCTCGACACTGATCGTCGCAGAGAAGTTAACCCTCGCCGCGGACGGCAGAACAGAACTGGGTACGATAACCAGAACAGCGACAGAAACGTGAATGATAGAGGATACAACCCCCGCAATGTTGGCGGATATGATACTCGCAATAATCAAGGCGGCCGACGTGAGTACGGTAACCGGTATGACAACGGTGGCAGATACGACCTCCCTCGAGGAGGCGGCACCGTCAGAGGTTCATTCCGCGGAGAGATCACCTTCATGCGCGGCGGCCGTACCTTTGGAGGACAGCACGCGGATAGCCGCAGACCATACCGACGGTGGTCCAGATACAACGGCGGTCGGGCTAACCATGTGTATGTCTGCCTGACAGACCAAGACTCTCGAGAGAACGAACAGGACCTCCAGCAGGATGGTTATGAGATAGCGGAGGAGGTTTTTTTGACGAAGGAGGATGAACAGGACATGCTAGACTCCCACACTGACCGTAATACCACTACTTCCTCGTACCTCCCCGCGCCGACCAGTGAACCACGGCATGAGAAGTCCCCACGGCGAGAGCGGAGGCCACAACGCTGCCGTAAATGTGAGGAACAATTCGACTCTAGACGACTACTCATGGAACACGTCTTCGCCAATAATTGCACCCCGCCGAAACCTAAGGGCTGGGGGCCGCGAGCGAGAAACGTCTCCCCTCATACGCAACGGTTCGTCGGAGCGAAAAAACCAGACAGTCGAGATAGCCCTGAGATACCATATATCGTCGTCCGACGTACCCTGGACAGATATTCTGATCCCACTTCAGTTTGCCCTCAATAATACCAAACAACGTGCGATCAACTGCGCCCCGAATGAACTCCTGCTGGGATTCAAGCCTGCTCTGGCCGCGGACTGGCTGACTGCCGGGACACAGGATGCGGAAACTGTCGAGACAATGAGGAAACTACACCAACAAGAGGCACAAGCGTCCATAGCTTACGCACAAGCTGAAGCAAAGAAAGCCTACGACAAGAGACACCGGCCTATACACTTTGAGATCGGCGAGAAAGTGTTCCTTAAACTGAATGAAGGATACAAACTTCCTGGCAGACCGCCGAGGAAATGGAGTCAACAGCGCGTTGGACCTTTCACGATCCTGGAGAAGAAAGGCCCTCTGGCATACAAACTGAAGTTTCCAGCCAAGTGGAGAGTACATGATGTGATATCGGTCAAGCAGCTGATCCCGTGCCCCCCCGACGATGACCCCTGGGCACGGCAGTCATCCGCCACTAAACCAGTCTTGTCGGAGGCCGACGGAGAACAGTACGAAGTCGATAGACTGCTAGACAGACGCACGAGATGGCTATCGGGACGACCACGCCTACAGTATCTCGTCAAATGGAAAGGCTGGGGAAACGAATTCAACGAGTGGATATACCGTGCAGATATGCTGTATACAGCAAACGACCTATTATATGAGTATGAAGCTAGACACCCTATAATGGATACGGAAATCCGCCGTCCTGGCCACCACGAACCAGAGACAACGGTCGTCGACCGTATTCCAGCAACAAACATCGAGATAAGGATCTAGTCACGAGGACTAGGCAGCAGTTTTGGCGAGACAGGTGAATGGAAGATCGAAATAATAACGGAAGGAACGGGATGCGGATATGCCACTGGCACACCGCACTCCAGATATCACCAACCTTCCGCACTATAATATACCCTACTTCGCCACCAACCTTCCGCTCTGATTCGAACGGCATTCAAACTCCTCGACACCCACAACTCGGAGATGCCGAGTCATTCCCTATACCTTCCTACTTGACTACTACACTATCGCCCTACGCCATAACCAACTATGTCGAGACCCAAGTCACCGGCAAGGATGACGCTTAATGCCGAGCAGATGAGGGAGTACGCCCTGCAGGCACAGCAGCAGGCCAGAGACGAGATCGAGCACACGAACGCCGTGGCAACACACCTCCAGCGAATGGAATCGGTGATGAATGATATTCGCACGTCTCCCGGCGGCCAGGCTGCCGACGACACCGAAGACCCCTTCACCGAGAACACTGCAGCCGGGAACATTGCTATCGAGAACACTGTACACTCCGCCCAGACCCGAGACAACACACAGTCTGGCGGCGACCCTCTGAGTGAAGAAGAAGCGGACGTGGAAGAGATTCCCGCGCCCAGAGCAAAGAAGACCAAGGCCAAGGCCAAAGGACTTGCAAGTCTGCCAGAGCCCTGGATCTTTAATGCACCAGAATCGGATATGGGAAACCCCGTGGAGCTGGAACCCGAGCACCCAGATACTCGGTTTCCCGGAGACGACAGTAGGCCATGGGTCCGGCCGGAGCTGCAACGATACGAATGCAATGTGGGAAATCGAATTGACAGAGCAGTGGAACGCATCCGCGCTACCCCCGGAAAGAAGTACATCAGCGACTACTCCGTCTTCTCGCAGATCTGCGACAAGGAACAGGGTGTTATGCCGCTGTCGGCATACATGGCAGCTGACGCTCTCATTAACCTCGTACCCGGTAAGGAATATGACGTGTTCTGGACCAAGTCCGGCGGATACGAGCGTAGCATCCGACTCAGGTTTTGGCAAACCCTACTTCTTGAAGACCAGCGCGGAGACAAACACGTCCTGCGCCTGGCAAAGCACGTCCGCCCACACCCAACGAACCCGGGCGGTACTCAGTTCTGGGCTATGGCTGTTAGATGGGTGCTCTCCTGCCCCATGACAGGACATCCGCTCCTACACGGCGTGGTCCGTAGTGCCATCTACAACCTGCGTCGTCAGGCGGAGACAACGGAGACCCCGTTCCTTGACGACCAATACGGCGGAGAGCGACTCGCACAACTGTGGGCGGCGCACAATATCATTCTCAACGTTAAAGCCTCCGCCTGGAGTCTGCTCGAATCCGGTGAACTCGCCAACATCCGCCGTGAATGGCTGTTCTTCTTGAAGGATATCTGGAAGGACGGCGGCAGCTATCTCGCGGACTTGTTCACATCGGCAGACCTGGCGGAGAAAGGTAAATTCGTGCCGATTGTCCGCTGGCAGAGATATGGCGGAGCTTGCCATCGACTGGAGTGGGACGACGTCTCGCTTCCCTTCCCAGTGATTGTGCTATCCAACGTTCTGCAGTCGATACACGCCGAGATGGGAGAGAACGACCTGCCCGACGACGACGAGCTCGACCTGCTCGACGGACAGCGATACCCAAGAGTGCCAAGCAACATTCCCAAAGGATGGCAGACTATAGTCACTAGGACTATTGAAAGAGTGGTCGCCTACATGGAAGGACCCGGACAAAACCAAACCCGTGAGGAAGATCGGACATCTGAGTACATGGATTCCGAACCTGGTAAACCTGACGAGACAAATACGGCACTACTGCTCGATGTGTCGGGAAAGCAGAACGACCTCATCGCTATGCAGAAAGAAATCCTGACACGGATGGATAACATGGCGGCGGAGATGGCCCAACTCCGCGATGAGGCCTCTCAGCGACACGACCTACACACTCTGACCAAATCAATTCACGACAGGATCAAGACCCTGGAAGACGTGGTAGGCGGAGTAAACAGCGGAACACAGTCACTGATTTCAATGACCTCCGTCATGGAGCGCAGACTGCCGACATCGTCGCCACTGGCCAGATCTTCCCCATTGGTGGAGATGGGCTCCCCTGTCGGAACCACGCAACAGACGCCGACGAAGGGATTCCGGCCGGGCCACGTCGTCGTGCCACACTCGAGACGTTCATCCCTGACAGGTGCTCCGCCGCGACCCACGTTCCAACAAACCGCTGCCGCGAACAGCTCGTCGCCGAACACAGCGAATCTGAGCTCTGGCACTAAGGCCAAGACCACAGCCGTGGCAAGTTCGTCACCGACTGTGACGGGACCATCCTCTGCAACGACAGCCGTCAGGCAGGTGACCACAAGCTCTTCGCCAAACGTGCCGCCCGCCGAATTGGACGTACTCAGCGAGGACGAACTGCAGGAGGAGTCGCCACAGCCAAAGGGAAAGAAGCGCGCCGGACAAGCCACTAGGCAGCTGGTGACCAAGCGTCGTCGCAACAGACTTTAAGTCTGCGAGAATGGAGTCTACGGCGAGAATGGGGATTGGAAGGACACAAGGAAGTGACGAGGCCTGCACAATTGGGAGTCTGGGAGTTTGGGCGTTTGTTGTGATTCCGCGCGGACACGATTCCATGCGACGAGAACGATGCGAACGCCGACAGGATTGGAAGGACATGAGGAGGTGACGATACCTGCACAATTGGGAGTTTGGGCGTTTCTTTTGTGATTGCGGCGGACGGAACAACCGTGCGGACACGGTCTCTTGAGGAGGCGGCAGTGTTGGGGGCACCCGTGGAAGGCGCTCCAGCCCTGGACTCCTGGCGGACTTGTACTCCGCCAGAGCCCTGGGGCTGGAGCACTCCACTCCTAGATAAGGGTGTCGGCCCAGACACCAATAGCCTTACATAGTAACCATTTTACAACACTCTGCATGTGCCCCCAAGTGAGGTCCAACAAGTCGTTTAATTATTAAGAATTAAATATTATATTATATTAAGTATAAATCTTATTAAATTATTAATTAAATATTATTTATAGAATATTAAAGATCTTTATAATTAATTTAGTATTTTAATTTAAAGCTTATTTAAAAACTTAAATTATACTATAAATATACTCTTTAATAGAAAGCGATTCTATATTAATAAGTAGAGTTATCGTATTTTAAATATATCGATATATTAAGTTACTATAGGGTAGTCTACTCGCCCAGGTAGTCTACTCGCCTGGGAAGTATATTATAGATAAAGTACTTATAATAAAAATTAAATAAATTACTTAGGTAAGATATTCTAAAACAACCTAGTACTCTTATAATTTAAAGAACTAGTCTATAAAGAAGGCTCGCTTCTAGATTAGCATCCTCCTCGCTAGTTATCAGAATGATATACTGATTAAAGGCTGCATTAGTAACAGTATCACGGTCTCCAGGAGATACTCCTGGATGAATACTCTGGTCGTCAATAACCCTTTGGTACCAGCAATGGGCTAGGTGATGGAGACCGAGCATGTGGAACGAACGTGCCACTGTAAAAAGCGCCTCACGTCTCTGACCATGTGAGTCATTCATACGACAACCCGCGTATTCGAACAAACATGCTAGGCCCTGCATAATAAGGTATTGCCGATTTTCCGACTGCCGCTTTAAGCCATGATGGATGTAGCCAAGTCCAACGCTGAGGTTTATCATCGGGTTCATAGAATCGAGCGAGCGGGCCCGCAAAAAATAGTCTGTCGATATATCAGCAGCTGTACGGAAAACAAATGTCATAATAACAAGTCCAGCATGAACTCACTGAGGGCATAGGTATAACTGGTCGAGGTGAACAGAATGTGGCCGTAGAGCGTGAGTAAACACACATCGAGATTTCTTGTTTGGCCCTGAGCTGTTGAATTGTCCACCGGGATCGTTACCTGGGTTCCTGGTTGAGTTGACCGAAGCTGTGTAGCATCGATCAAGCGAATCTGCCGTAGTATATACTTCTGCACGGGACCGGAGTTATACCACGATGCAGGAGATTGACACAATCGACAAAGAGCGGCAAACATGCGATAAGAATCCGAGTCGAGTTGCTGTACTTTTGTGAAGAATCTTGCCATAGCAACGCACATCTCCTCGTCTCCGAGATAAATTGCACATGCTATTCACATATAAGTTAGCATATGTTCAGATGCCGTGAGGCCAGGTTTCAATCTTACCGGCCCATGCCACATGGATGAGAAACATGAAGTCTTTTGAGTTCACGAAGACAATCGAGTCTCGAGCGGCCTCGCAGACCTGATAGGCTTCGTGGCCATGTCCCTCGAGCGCCAGGCTTATTGCAAAATCGAGAAACAGCTCCAGCCACTCTCCAAAAGGTATACCGCGGTGGCCGTCATCATCCGATGGCACATGAACCCTGCCATCGTCCCCCTGTGAAGGTGCAACGTCTAGTTCAATATGTCAACGATAGACCTAAAATGTTGGAAACTTTCGTGTACTCACTCCGAGACAATCTCTCGGCCAGCTCGTGCAGTTCTGATGTGCCTGTACCGTACTGCGTCTCGATAGGAGCGTTGAAGACAATCCCCTCGCTCGCGCCCAGGTACTTCACGTATTTGTCCCAAGTATAAAACTTCCTAAAGGAGCGAAAATCATCCACAAGGTCTTTCGCTGCTGCCATCCATATTGGTATGAGCCCTCGGTTGCCTTCTTGAATCCCCCTCTTGAGGTCACGTACTTCCTTGTGGCGTCGCGAGAGCTCGTCAGCCCGGTCACGCTCCTCCCGCCGTCGTTGGTCGGGCGCGACCAATCTTTTAGGTCGATACCGGGGTCTCACAACTGAACCTGGAGCTGGGTTGTGCCCGTGCGGCCGCTTTCTGTTTTTAGTGGTTGCGTCCGCGTCTGCCGAATATGCATCAGTTTTGCCGCGAACAGCACGATATGCATGTTCTTCAGCGCCCTGCAATGCAATAGCTTCTGTGACGAGGATGAGTGCTTCCTCATCTTCCCTAGCATCCTCGTAAATCTTAGCCAGTTCGATGCGAGCATCAATGTTGCTATCGTCCACCTGTATTGTGAGTAAAAAACAGTCTTCAGCTGCACCAGTGTCACCTTTGGTGAGATGGCATTTACCAAGATCGAGCAGAAGGTCTGGGTCTTGTCCATAGACAGAATTTCGTAGGAGCTCGTAGTAGTCGAGAGCCCGCAAAGCATCGCCAGATGAGTTTAGAGCATCCGCGATATCCCGTATCAAGCCTGGGAAGTCATCAACAGCTGAAGCGGTTGCGCTTTCTGTGGGATCTAGCCACTGAAGATGTCTCTTCTCAAGGTTAGTCGCCAATAAGAATGAATACGTTGCTCTGGTAGTCTCAAAACTTACACTTGACTCTTCTTGGTCCCCCATTTTGAGTCGATACAGGGCAAGCCGGGCGCGGAGCTCAAGGGGCAAGCCCGATCCATAAAGGTGCAACTCATATGCAGATGTGTCGAAACCGGGAATCTGTTCGCGCCTCGTGCTTCCATGATCCCATTCTCGATCGTCTTTGTCCCAACACAACCAAAAAGCATCATCGTGTCGTGACAGTAGCCAACGCGACAGGGAGCTTATCTGGTCGACAGCCTGTGCAAAATCTCCCAAGCAAGCGAGCAGCTCCGCATAGATACTGACATCTCCCCAGAAAATTGTTGACTCGCTATCGCATGGCTTTTGCTGTAGGTATGCAAAATAAGCTTGGTAGGCGTCCACCGCCCTTTGCACATGCTCTGGACCCCGAGATGCCTCACAGGCCTCAGCTAGCTTTCGAACCAGTGAAATATCATGAGGGAACCGATCTAGGACGATAGAGTATTCGCGAATCGCCTTGGTCAAGTGACCACGTCTATGATTCACCTCGGCCCTGCCAAGTCTTGCCTCGATGTTTGTTGGCTGCGCAAGTACGGCTGAGGCGAAACATGTTCCTGCGGTCTTGAGTGCTGGACTGTCGTCATCGTCGCCGGCCATACCCAGGGCGAGAGCCGCGCAGCTGAGCCAACCACTGGCATCTTTCGGTCGAAGATGAGACGCGTACAGCTTGGCAGTGAGCGCATCGGAATCTCTACCCTGCTCCTCGCAAATAGTCGCCAATGTCATCCATGCCTGGTACGTCTCGGCATTTATCCTGATGATCTCATGTATTCTTCGCTCTGCCTCAGGATAGTCGCCATTGAGGAAGGTCCTGTTGACCTCAGCCAACCGAAGCTTGATATCAGCACGGGGCTCCAGTTCCTTTCGGTTGGTGCGAGAGTGCCGTCCAGCCGTTGACTTCCCTCTTTTGGTTCTTGAAGAGGGTTCATCTTCATCTGGGTCTCGATACGAAGCCAGGAAAGCCTGGACGGACTGTTCAAAACGAGCATTCTCCAACCGGAGCTCTAATTCATCAGAGTCAGCGTCCGAGATTACATCTTCCTGGAGCTGATCATCGAGGCCTAGCCCTCGTCCGATTAGGTCCATGTCAGACACACCAGTTGAGTCATCTAATCAAGACTAAGATGTCGATAGAGTAGTGACCGGTGTTGAACCTGGATGATGCGGGAAGAAGGAAGAAAGTTGAAGCCTTGCCAGACCGTGACACAGATCCAATCGAGGCCTGTGCTAGAGTCTCAAGGAGAGCTGTGCGCAATACTGGATGTAATATGCAAGTCGCCATAGGTGTTGGGAATGTACGTGGGCAGTAGACAAGCACATCTG
The DNA here is from genome assembly GCF_003724135.2 of Verticillium nonalfalfae. Lineage (NCBI taxonomy): Eukaryota > Fungi > Ascomycota > Sordariomycetes > Glomerellales > Plectosphaerellaceae > Verticillium > Verticillium nonalfalfae. Next base: position 88,910 of record NW_021167335.1, on the reverse strand, counting down.
CACGAGCTGAAATCCATGCCGTCAGAGTGTCAGGGTACCGAAATTCCGGTACACTGTGTACCTGAGGTACCCACTTACAGGCCAAGGTGGACCTGATTGGCCGCCAACGCCAATTACCCACAGACGTGTAGAACACACTGTCCGTATTACAAGGGAAGAAAGAGCCAGTTGCCTAGGTAGGTAGGTAAATATTCTAATGTGGTGGTGACCTGCATAAGGTACCTAGGAAAATTGTCTGCCTGTGTCAAACCTCCTCTTCCATGTTCTACACCTTCCGAACCAGCCACCATGAGGTACTCTATGATTATCTGTACAGTGAACGTCCTGCGTAAGTTCTGCATGGGCACGTACGAGGATATTCGGCAGACTAGCCACTGTCGAGCGACACCGTACTAGCCAACTGAGCCAGTCTTAGAGCTTGCCGTCGGCTTTAGCATCTGTATTCCAAGTCAGTGTGAAGATTCACGAAGAAGGCGCATCATGCAACAACTTGCCCTTGACTTGTTCGAAGACTTTGAGCATCTTTCTTCGCGCTCCCAGGGCGTTCACGCCTCGATCTTCCAAAGCCTTGTCATCCAACTCAATCAAATCAGTCCACTTCATGTCCTTGAGGTTATCAGTGTACTTGTGGAGCCGTAGACTTCTGAGCCAGCTTGGGATATCTTGCAACAATGTAGGGTCAGTGGGGTCCTCGGGTGGTTTCGAGCTTCCTCGACGTCCTCGAGGGGAACGTCCTCGGACCATATCAGAATGATCCGAAAGGTATCCCTCATGACCGCCAACCCCGAATTGCCCGACATTCAACGAGGGAATGGCGTTGTTTAGCAGAGAGGGCTGGCCATCGTAAGCGCTCAAAAAGCCGTTGTTCTGCGGAGACGTGAATGGCATGTGGCCGAATCCAGCTTGCTGCATCGCTAACCCAGGAGAGCTTGGACGAGAACGATGACCACCGAGGGCGATGTTCTGCTGCTGGGCGTGTTGAAGCTGTTGAGCCTGCAGTGCCAACATATGCTCCCTACTCAGGACCTGACCATGTTCGTTGACCATCACAACATTCGTGCCGGGTATATTGACACCTTGTTGTCCGGGTGACAGACCGGCCGACATGGGGCCACCCGGTGCGTCATTCGATCGGGCACGCCGATACTTTCGTACGTCGTCGAGAGCGAAGCGATTGTTGACGGTCGAGAGTGCGGCAAGCTTCATTGCGGTGGCATTTGCGAGCATGTCCGCTTGCGAGCCCCCAGGACCTGAACCATTCGGGTTTGTGGTGTTGAAATTCGGTACCATTGGCGTGTTGACCATTGAAGCCCAGTTGCCGCTTCCCGTATTGTAAGGAGACAGCAATGGCAGATCGGTAGTCTTGTCAGAAGTCGTCAATGTTGTGTTCTGGATGGTCGAGTTGCTGTTGAGTTGCGGGCGAGGGGACCGGAGACCAGCAGATGGAGGAGGTTGTACAAATTGACCCATCGGAGGTTGCCCAGCAGAGGACTTAGGACGAGCGGTACTTTGGTCCCCCGAATGCCACGGAGAACTGGGAGCCTGACTGTTCTGGTCATGGCCCTCAGCAGGACCTGCAATCGTGGGCGCGCCGAGCGCCGAGCGAGCATCCCCGACAGCGCTGTTCCGATTCGAAGAAGGGGGATTACCCGTCTGTTGTGTGAACTTTGCCTTCTCGGTGGCTATAGCTGCCGCAGCATCAGGAAACATAGCGTTAATGGTCAATGGATCGAGACCCGAGTAACGCTTGCCCGTAGCGGTGCTGGCGGGCCTTGCCATGGAGTTTCGGGCTGAGTCTACGTTAAGCTTGTTCATAGCGTCACTCAAGCGATTTGACATCGGATCTAAGGTAGCCAGGTCAGCACGTACAAAGAGTTAGGATTCTGCCCAGATGAGACCGACAGGCAATGTCAAATGCCCTTTAGAGGAGGGGGGGGGAGGGGGCTAAATTTGCTTGTGGCAGGCTCACCTTTGTCAAAGTTGGCTGGAGACAGGACCCCCGACATAGGATGGCTCTTGCCCATCTGTTGCAACACCTGTATGAAGAATCGGATTTGGACCTGCGTCGTTTGCTGTAGTAGGGCATAGAGTGCAGCAGTTCGTTCAGCTTCGCTTAAAACGCGAAACCATTGTTCGATGGCGCTCAATTCATCCTTGAAGTCCTGGTCGAGCGTAGCTGCGGCCATGTCCTCGAGCGTTGTCTCATATTGATCGATGTCAGCGATCCACTGCTGGGCAATCTTGTCCTGAGCGTCCCCTTCTTGGTTGTTCTGTCCTTGCCCCTGTTGGGACTGCCCGTAGAAATCGGACGAGGGGCGAATCCGGTTTGACGAAGAAGATCCGGAGAGAGCAGCCATGTCGGCAGAGGCTCGTAAGTGATGGCCGGTCCCTACCGTTCGGGAGGATGGAGGTCGAAGAGAGGATGCGGTGTTGGCTTCAGGAGTGCTGTTCCGGTTTCCAACGGCGTGGCTGCCAGACATATTGGGCGATCCGAAGGACAGAACTGGAGGAGATGCCAATGATGGAGATGGCCAGGGGAGAAATCGCTGGTGTTGGGGTTTTGTTGGTGAGGTGGATGAAACGCTGACGGTGGAGTACTATCACCCTTAAAGTTGGGGGGAAGGCGGGCCAGTGTCCAGGGGTCCAACTGTCTGGCTGGCCTTTGATGGACCCGTGCTATTTCGAGAGTCGACTTCAGGCAGGGACGCAGTAGGCCCGTCCTTCGCTTGCAGTTTCTTGCTCCGCCTATGTACGCAGGCACGCAGTGTCAACAGTGTTTTGCTGAATGACTCCGTTTTACAAAGTTGTATGTTCGACCTCGTGGTTGACGTGTTCGGACGTGATGTCCTTGTTCCTGCAGAAACCAGCTGACCTTAAAGGAGCGGGGAAGATGGGTGAGAAGTGAACCGGTGCATCCCCTTTCAAGATGTACAATTGTAATCTGATGTGGCGACTGAGCTGCCCAGGTGGCTCGTATGCCGAACACGTATGCCTGATACTGCGGTTTGGGGGGGGGGGGGGGGAGGGGGGGGGACAGGAGGCAGCAAGAAACAGATGTTTGCGGGCTTGTCGGTAACGTCTGGACTGACACGGGTCATCCCGATTTAAATGGATAGAACTACGACGCTCAGCTAGAGAATATTGGGGTGGGTTGACTGCTGTCAGTGTTGGTTAAGCAAAGCAGCATAAATATATATGCAATGATGGTGGTGTGTTATGCTACAAAGCGCAGCAGCCTTGTTGCTGCTGGAGAGTGACACCCTCACGTTGACAGCTTTCCCAAAACTGGAACGAGCTCCCGCATGCCACTTTGCTGCCCATTATTAACTTGCCCGCCATGCGCACCATTCGGATGCTCTGAAGACCCAACCACATCTACTAGGCTTCAAATATACACTTACCTGATTATGCGTGCTGATGCCTCTCCCGATCGTCCCAGGGCGAAGGATTACAGCACGACTCCAGTTGGCGATGGTTCTTGTGCTACTAGGCTCAACCTACCAGCAAGCTGCGACCCCCCGCCGTTAGATCGGCCCGGAAGACAACTTGTCTGGGCTGTGCGTTCACCTACCCTCTTCCTCAAGTTTAGCAGACTAGCTACCCGTTCTCCCTAACTCTCGGAACACTGACATGCTTCTTGCCCTTAGGTATTTGGGGGGACTGGCCACATGGGCCGATCCCTTGTCAAATGTGCTCTGTCCCGCGGAGATCTTGTAGCCTCGGTGGGGAGGCTTTTCGAAACGAATGTCGAGGCCATGAGCGAGGCAGCAGACGGCGACAACTTTCTGGGGACTTTATGCGATGTGAGGTCAGCAGATTCTGTGGGACGTGCAGTCAAGATGGTTCTAGATCGCTTTGGTCGAGTTGACGTGATCGCCAATTGCTCGGGCTACGGTGTTATCGGTGCCTGCGAGGATCAAGATGAGCACGACCTTCGCAATCAGTTTGAGACTAACCTCATGGGCACGCTCAACATCATCCAGGCAAGTCTACCATACTTTCGAAAGCAGCAGGGAGGGCGCTACTTAATCTTCAGCTCAACGTCTGGGGCGTTAGGCGTGCCAGGACTCGGTCCGTACTGCGCAACGAAGTACGCTGTTGAGGGCTTGGTCGAGGCCATGCTGTACGAAACCGACTCGATCAATGTCAAGGCAACATTAGTCGAGCCTGGCTTGGTCCGACGGGACGAACCCGACTCTACGGTGAATCCTCTGCCTACCTGGGGTCATTTCCGCATCAAAGCAGCTAGCGAACCCTACATGTCTGCAAACTCGCCGGCCCTGCACGCAAAGAGGATGTTTCAATGGCTGGGGGATAAGCAACCTACCAGTGCTGTAAAGTGCGCCGAGCTCGTTTGGCAGCTGGCTCATTGCTCTTACCCCCCACTTCGGCTGTTGCTGGGGAGCTATGCTATAGAGAGTATCAGAGACCGACTTCGCTCAGTTACGGAGGAGCTGGAAGACTGGAAGCATCTCAACTTCTCCATTGTCCCTGAGCCATTTGAGGGTGAGGCTGAGACAAGAGACGGGCACCCCGTACTAGGCATGGGCACGGAAGTGGCAGAGACATAAGACTTAGTTAGTACATAGTGTACACGAAGTGGGATCTGGCACACCAAGAAAGGAGTTCTCTCAGGACAACAACCCATATCTGGGACTGTATCATGATGACTGTATCGGCGGCTCCAAACCTAGTGCTGATGCTGGTTCTTTATTGAAGACAACGTAGGCATACAGGTCGACGCAAACAAATCTCGGCGTGCTGTGTCATGCGAACACGACAAACGATACCATGCAAGAAACGCGTTGCCCTGTAATGTGATTACATAAACACATGATGGCTCGAAGATCCACTCCAGGGATATCGATAGGCGGGCGGCCCTCCCTTTGGCAGGACGCGTGTCCGAACAAATCCGCGTCTGAATTTATTAACGGGCGCAATCCGCTTCAATGCATTAATTAGGGGGTCACCCAAACATGCCGGAACCGCATCAAACGAAAGCACATTGACGACGCCTTGAAACCCGACGCATCGGACGCTCACTAAGTGTGGTGTGGTGTTCAATCTTAGACGATTGCGCTGCCGAATCAATATTCTGATCGCCTTCCCGACGTCCCTTGGCCAACATGGACAAGAAGAACGAAGACTTTGAGTTGCGGCCCATGGGCTCGCGGGCTGGAAGCCGCAGTCCTGGAGGCCCCGAAAGAGATGGATTTTTGTCGAGATCTCCATCGCGGCGACCGCAGCAACAGTCACTGGTAGCGCAGATCAACAAGGTCGACAACAGCCCAGGCGCCTCGATCCTGGCGTACTGCTTTTCATCCATTAGTATGACCGTAGTCAACAAGTTTGTTGTCTCGGGCAAGTTTTGGAACCTCAACTTCTTTTACTTGGCCGTCCAAGCCATCGTTTGCGTCACCACGATACAGATTTGCAAGAACGTGGGAATGATCCGGGTCCTGGCTCCCTTCGACCAGGAAAAGGCTAAGAAATGTAAGTTGAAGTCTTGGGTGGGCGCGCTGTCTGCAGTCGCGATTGACCAGAGCTGATAACCTGGAAAGGGTTTCCCATATCGTTGCTGCTCGTTGGCATGATATATACCAGCACAAAGGCACTTCAATTCCTCTCCGTCCCTGTTTATACCATCTTCAAGAACCTCACAATCATCGTGATTGCGTATGGAGAGGTTCTGTGGTTTGGTGGCAGTGTGACGCCGCTAGCCCTTCTTTCTTTTGGCTTGATGGTGCTAAGCTCCGTTGTGGCAGCCTGGGCTGACATACAGCACGCTATCTACGGATCAGTAGGGGAGCATGATGCGTCTGCTGCCATGTCGACTCTTAACGCAGGGTATGCTTGGATGGGGTTCAATGTGTTTTGTACTGCTGCCTATGTTTTGGGAATGCGCAAAGTCATCAAGAAGATGAACTTCAAAGACTGGGACAGTAAGTTTTGAACTCGAGCATTATTATTGGTTTGCTGTTCTGACAGATGCAAAAACAGCCATGTTCTACAACAATCTTCTTACGATCCCGGTGCTCATTGTCTGCTCCCTACTTCTAGAAGACTGGTCGTCGGAAAATCTCACGAAGAACTTCCCGCCCGCGACACGTAACGGCCTCTTCGTTGGCATGATCTACTCGGGATTATGCGCCATCTTCATCTCGTACTGTTCTGCTTGGTGTATCAGAGTAACGTCATCCACGACATATTCAATGGTGGGAGCGCTCAACAAGCTACCAATCGCCGTTAGTGGCCTGGTCTTCTTTGCCGCCCCAGTCACATTTGGCAGCGTAACGGCCATTTTCCTTGGCTTTGTCAGTGGTATTGTGTACGCGTGGGCGAGAGTTCGGCAGACGGCAACATCGAAGATGTCGCTACCTACCACGCAGCCGATGAGTGCCAGTTCCAGGAGCAACAACGATGCCGCAAACTCATGAGTTGGTATCAAACTCTGCATCGCAACCTTTTCGCTGACGAAAGTTGCATTGCTGGTTTGCTTTCGGCACAACTTCGTTACAACCTTTCGGGGGGCATCCTGGCGAGGCCGAATAGACCAATGCACAGAAGAAGCTAAGTGTCATCGGATAGCATCGTCCACCATTAGGTTTTGTGATTAAGAATAGTAGTCTTTGCATCTCGTATCTCGAGCTTTCATGGCACTTGTTGATGGCGTCGGCAACAATGAATGTTTGTATTAAGCACACGAATGGGTCCTTTCTTGCCAAAAGTCGAGGCTGCGCGTGAGAGTAGGATCGTCAATTGGCTGTTAGAAATAACCTTCACGGAGACTTATACCGGTTGGTTTTCTCTTACGATTGCTAGGTACCTTCTGTCGATAGCTACCTGTAGTTATCACACGTTTTGGATAGCGTGGGGCAATATGTGCGACACGTGCCAGGCCTTACGTCATATGACAAGCCTGGGTCTTGACCCCAAATAGACGTTAAAATTAACCTGATCATCCTCCTGCAAGCCCACCAGTCGCAACAGACACTGTCTAGACCATGCCTAAGGATATGGATGAGCCCGACTCTACATTCCCTCTGTGATAACACTCGTGCTTAGGATCCACGGAATACGCCAGCTTTGCAAGTTCATTCTAAGCACCCTCCCTCAGCTCAAAGAGCCCAGCAGTTGCCCAAGATGCTGCCCCTAATAAACAAGCGTAACATGAGCAAGTCCCGACCAACCTTGCAAAGATTGCTGACGTGTTGCCTTCCAGCCTTCGAGTTCCTGTCCCCAGGACTTGGCGTGCCTACAGACGACAGTAAGATGGCCTCGTACACTGCCACCCTGACCCTAAACACAGCTCTGACCATGCGTTACCACCAGTCAAGCTCGTGTTCTCATGGCTACTCTCGTATCCACTGGCTGCTCTTCTCAAGTGCATTCCTGATTCTCGACCTGACCTCAAGAATATTTACGTGATAAGGTACGTTCCCGCTAGCCCTTGCACAGCATCGTTCTCTGACATCCCTCGCCAGCGCGTCGATATTCTATCTTGTTGGCCTCTTTAATCTCTGGGCTGGTTTACAAACTCTTTTCATTAGTTCCGCTGGGACATATCTCATTGCAAAAACGTTTCGCCACAGTCCTTTCATGCCATGGATCGGCTTCGTCTTCGTAATGGGACACTTATCCATCAATCAGATCATTCGACAGCTAGACGCCAATCCGGCCGACGTCGACATCACTGGTGCGCAGATGGTACTGGTCATGAAGCTCAGCGCGTTCTGCTGGAATGTAGCAGATGGCCAGCTTCCCAGCGACCACTTGTCCGATCTTCAGAAGGATAGGAAGCTAGTAGAGCTTCCACCCCTGCTGGAATACGCCGGTTATGTTATGTTTTTCCCTTCACTCTTCGGTGGTCCTACGTTCGAATACGTCGAGTATCGCCGGTGGCTGGACACTTCCATGTTTGATCTACCGCCCAATCTAGAAGCTTCGAAAAAGCCGCCGGTGAGAAGGCAACGCAAAGTTCCTCGCAGTGGAACCCCAGCGGCGTGGAAAGCAGCTTCTGGTCTCATGTGGATTGCTTTCTTCGTATTCATGTCCGGTTCCTTCAGCCCTTCAAGGCTAACTCACCCGGCCTTGCTTGAGCATGGTTTCATCCGCCGCGTGTGGATCTTATATTGCGTCGGGTTGACCGCAAGGATGAAGTACTACGGAGCATGGTCCCTGGCTGAAGGAGCATGCATCCTCACTGGGCTCGGATACAATGGTGTCGACCCCATCACCGGCAAAGTCTCGTGGAACAGGCTACAGAACATTGACCCGAGAGGCGTCGAGTTGGCCCAGAATGTACGCGGCTACCTCGGCAGCTGGAATATGAATACCAACAAGTGGCTCCGGAACTATGTATACCTCCGTGTTACACCCCGAGGGAAGAAGCCCGGATTCCGAGCTAGCCTCATGACATTTGGCACCAGTGCGCTTTGGCACGGCTTCTATCCCGGCTATTATATGACATTCATTCTGGCAAGCCTCATCCAAACCGTGGCCAAAAGTAAGTCCAGATCAAGATATTCCCCCATAGACCAACCAACCCGCTAACGAATGAGACTTTCGCCGCTACGTCCGCCCTTTCTTCCTCGACCCAGACTCCGGGCTGCCGAACCGCAGAAAGAAGTATTACGACGTTCTGTCTTTTCTCACTACGCAGGTGGTGATGTCATTTGCCGTTGCTCCTTTCCTCATTCTTAGCTTCTCCGGATCCGTCTTGGTCTGGTCGCGAGTCTATTTCTTTGCCATCGTGGGCGTGGCTGTCTCGATGGGCTTCTTCGCATCTCCGGGAAAGCAGATCTTGAAGCAAGGGTTAGAAAGTCGCCAGCGGCGGCCAGGCATCCAGCTTGGCCGTACGTTGAGCTCCGATAGCCTTGTTGGGCGCGAACCAGTCCTCGGTGTGGCGGCGGATCCAGAAAGGGAGTTGGATGAGGCAGTCCAAGAGATCAGAGCTGAGGTGGAGGCTCGTCACCGACTGCAATCCAGGCACCACAAAGCATAGTATACACGCTTGCCACTTGATTGATTTCTTATTATGACACCCGGTTAGGAGCAGTGCAGACAAGACGCTATGAAGAGCATGGTTGGTGTGTCAGGCCTATGGTCAGGTTGTCGAGTTTACACATTGCAGAATAGATGTTCTTCCTTCCACCGCATCACCATTATAAATCTTGTCCCTTCCGCCTCTAACAACCACCCACGCGAGGTCCATCGCTAGGTTAAGGCTTGGCTGAAATTTGTATGCGGTCGTCCCACTTTGCGTCGTACGATATATGGTATAAAGTATTATGATACATGCTCGAATCGAGGCAATAGGCCGAATAGATATACACGGCTGTATGTGTCAGCCCATCATCCAATGGACGGCGTAGCAGATGAGATGTAATGATCTCCTTGTAGTGGACATGACAGCGTAAATCGACCATGTCTGCGTTCAGATTTAGAAAAGGAAAATGTCGAGCATATCGCGCGACTGCGTGTCTGTGTGTGCATGTGCCGTATTGCCGTATAGTCATAATGGCGTCATAATGCGCCCGGTGTTTGGATCGTCGTAATGTCGTCTATAGAAGTGTAGAAAGAAAGAGAGAAAGAGAGAGAAAGAGTCGGAGTATCAGGTATGAAATCAAGTAAGAATGCCCCAAAAGGTTCATGACAGCAAGGGTAAGAGACCCTGACTGGGTTGATCGTTCTGCAGTCAGTGTCGAGGTAACTCATGGGCCATTCAGGTAGAGTGGTGGCCGTTCAGCTTGCAGGGTGTCCCCAACCGTGTTTGACCCCAACAATAGCCAGTGTAACGATCACAGCCACGATCAAGACACCGACAAGGGCCATGATGCGGTTGAGGTTTCTCCACCATCGGGCGCTTCGATAGCATATCTCGTCCATGTGGGTTGGGGACCGTGCCCGCTCCGTTTCAATATCGAGCATACTGGAATTGACTGTTTCACGCTCGACCATTTCCGCGTACGGGAGTGGTGGCAACGGCAAGAAAGCTGCCACCATCCATGCTATCACATTGTCAGTGACTGGTACATACAAGAACACACAATCAATTTAACTTACCAATAGGTAGGATGAAACCTAATATGAACATGACAACTTGTACATTGCGCCGCCCAAAGGGGCTGCTGTCGACTGACCAGCTCACAGATGGCGGCTCCCAGATACTATAGCCACTGGCACGTTGATCGCGGCCCAAGTGGGGGGACCAAATGCTGGACGTCTGCTTTCGCAAGCTAGATCGCAGGTGGAAACCAGTTACTGGAGCGGATGCGATCTCCATCGAGCCGGTGTCTGACATACGGTGCGCCCGGCCAGAGGGCTGAACTTCGCGAGGTCTGCGGCGCGGGCTGCGTAGATTCAATGAGAGGTTGTCGATACTTGGCGAGCCGCTTCGGAAAGAGCCACGAGACCTGCCGCTGTCGTTGTAATCCGTGGTCAAAGACTCAGACGAAACACCATGTCTCAGCCATCTTCGTTCGCCGCTGCCGTAATATAACCTCGCCCAAGTAGGCAGCGAAGCGTTCGTCATGCTGTTGGCCTGAGAACTACCGGATGAATGAATGTTACGATCCGATGACGAAGTGCTAGACATAAAACTCGAGAGACGTCTTCTCGATGGCCGCTGATGTAGCTCGTGCAGATCCGCCAGGCCATCGCCGTGCTCGTCTTGATCCCGGACTAGGCGGACGGTTCCACCGCGGCAGTGCGAAGGCTGCGGTCTCTCAAGAGAATCTGTCAGAGACTGGGAGCCGGACGTGTGCTGATCATGCGCAGCTAAGGATGACGAAATGCTCAGCATTTGGCGGCTGTGGTTGCTGTAAAACCCACTATTGCGCCGAGCCGGCCCTGACAAGGCAGAGACGGAGCGCGACACAGGCTCGCTTCCGCCTTCACTCTCTGAAATGACAGTTGACAGTTGTGAGCTCCATATATGTGGATGAGATGCCATGTGTGATCTAGAGGGGCCAGTAACCGAAGTACCTGTATCCCATGAATCCGAGTGACGGCTCGGGACGCCAGAAGAGCCCCGCGGGCGCTGTAGCGCGATGGGTATCGCAAAAAAGGTCTGTATCGCTTCTTGCGCAATGATACTGCTGATCGATGTTAATGAGCCGGCGGCCAAGGAGTCTTTTGATCTGGTCTTATAAAGGCCGAAGCTTTCAATTGAGGTCTTTCGGCCCGGTCTTAGTGGCGGTACAATCAGACTCTCCTGAGAGTAGGCGGAGCGCAGAGCGAGAGGCGACGAGGATGAATGATCGCCGTGGACCACGTAGTTATTGTCGCTGCTTGCGGTCTTTGGGGGACTCGGGTGATTCGATGTCGGCCAACACGGCGAGGAGCGGTCGAGGACCTCGTAGTTCGAGTCACTGGTGGAGGGCGGGACCAAGCTATCCGTGTCAGGATGCGCTTCAGGCGCGAGGGGCTGGCGAGCGTTATAGACTTTGTAATTTGTTGTTACCGAGTCTGTGGAAGCAGATTGCAAGGACCCAAACGACAGCTCTGAAGACTTGTTGAGCAGGGAGTGCAAGCCTCCTTCTCGTTCGGTAGTTGCTGTCGCCTCGAGCAGTGTAGGGAGCGGATTATCAGACGAAAGCGGGCGCGGGGTCTGTTTTGGGGCTGGATCAGGGGTTTTGGAGACCTTGCGAAGGCCCCCTATGAGCTGATAATTCCAAGGAGATGAGGCGAAATCGGCTATCGGATCCTCACTTAATTGCACAGTGGAGGAGGTTGGGGTGCAGGGGGAGAAGCTTCGGTCAGGCAACGTGGTCATGGGTGAGCTAGGACGACCTTCGCCGGAGAAAGCGGATGAAAGTCGTTCAAATGAGCTCGAGGCGGACAACGACAAGGACAGGGATACCGAAGGCGGGATCGAGTCGCTCTGCGGCTCGAGAGAGAAAGTTTTGGTGTCAGAATGGACATTGATGCGATGGCGACGGCGCGACGGGGCGCGAGATGAAGAAATTGGCCTGAAGGCGGCTTGGCCTTCTTTGCGTTGGGCCGATGCATGAATAAGGGAAATATGCGATGAGTTGGTTGGCGCAGGGGATGGTGTGAGAGAAGCGTCAGGGACCGGGCTGGTAGGGGTGGTCGGTTTGCTCGAGGCCGTGCTCATACTCTGGCTTTGGCGATAACGTGCTGCAGACGGTTCTGTTCCATCTCCTCGTTTCGAGGCTGAAACACGATTGTCGATGGCGGTTACCAATCGAACCGTGGAGGTATGAGAAGATCTCAACGTGGAGGACGTTGACGGCAGTCGGTCGGTGCCATATTGACGATGGTCGATCGGTGACTTTTGAATATCGCGACTGGGTGGATCGTTGCTGACAATTGGCGGATCAACCTGTACACTGGCGGGTCGCGGCGGGCTGTAAGGTACTATACGAATAGCGAGTCTGTTGTTCTGCGATTCGCTACGCTGATGCAGAGGTCTTCGCGGTGACGGTGGCGAAGCAGAGGACATGCTCGGCACAAGCCCTGGCGGCGGGCTGCGCTGCTAGTCCTTGGTGGAATGATGCTTCGTAGAGGCGACGAAGAGCTGGCAGAAGAATTTTTTGGAAAGGGGGGGGGGGTTGGAGTGACTGTGAGTGATGCTTTGAAGGAAGCTGGTATGTACGGCTGCAGTGAAGGACACGACCACTCAACATGATGAGATGGGTGTAGAGGCTGGATGCGAGTGGCATTTCCTTGACAGGCATATGAGAGAGAGAGAGAGAGAGAGAGAGAGTGTGTGTGTGTGTGTGTCTCCAAGACTCTGGCGGTGGATGTTGCAGGATGACAGAGCTGAGGTGGAAATAGAGGCCAACGATTATAACAGATAGATATTAAAAGGACAGAAGAAGGCAGCGCTGAATAACGACAAGTGACAACAAGGTCGAGGCGACGAAGGAGTGTGAGGCGGCTGGCGAGACGAAGGTGCAACAACCAGCAGTCATCCGGCCGGTAGTCGGGGAACTATGCCTGCTGGTGGTGAGGAACTGATATCAGGTCAACAGCACGCCATGGTGCGATGGCATCCGGACGCGAAATACAAGACAGGGGCGAAGGAGAGTGGAAGGAGTGGTCGCGAGAGAGGAGGAAGAGTGTGGATTAGACGGAGAGGTGGGTGGGATAGCATCTTAGAGAAGAAACTGGGAAGCCATGGAGGAAATTGGACCTTGGTGACAGACGAGGTGGGCGAAGAGCTGCAGCTGCAGCTAAGGTAGACCTGCATGTGGTTGCTGCAGGGCTCGTTCGGCGACGAGGCAGGCACGCCCCATTCCGTGTCAACCACCCTCTTGCAAGACAATTCGTCCCTGTGCCCCATCTCGCCCTGCCACCTGCTCTTTCCACCCTGGTGCCCTCGAGCTCGCTTTGTGCGAGTCCAGTGACCTATCGCCCATTCGCGCGTACTGGCTGGCCATATGTGTATTCTGTTATGACTGGCTTGGGTCGCGGGATATTGATTGGTCCACGACACATCTCAAATCCTGGGGGTGCCGGCGCGCGCTTGAACTGGGTGGCCTTGGTTGCTGCTAGTTCGAATCCACAATGCAGGTACACTTCGTACGCCACGGCCAACGGCATCTGGAGTCAGCTTCTAAAAGTCGAATTCTCACGCCTCAGGCCTGCTCGTCTCACCCCGCCCCGCCTAACAGACAGGCGGTCAGGCCCGGTTCTGACTTTGGTTCTCGGTCTGGTTCAGGGGGGGGGCATGTAGTGGAGGCGCCAGCCGGCTAGTCGAACTCGCCTTTAGACGTCATTTAATTGGCCCGAGCAAGCGCAATCGAGCCGGGGACACCTGCTGGCTTCAGGAGAATCAGTGCGCGAGGAGATGTGCACTCAAGAGCTCCAGCATTGGACCATGGTGAAAACACCGAGATTGCGGACCGTATGTGTGTCTTTCCAGCAGCAAAGATAAGTGGGCGGGTGGGTATAGACTGGAGACGGGGGAGGTCCCGCCCCCTGAACCTCGCAGCGTGTACCTAGCTTGGATTGGGTGGACAACCCGACCAATCGCTTCGAGCCTCAATGGAGGTTAGCCAGCGCGTCGGGTTCGTGTCGCGTCTCTTGGTCAATGTTTTTTTCTGGCTCCAAAGACAATAGGCTCTGTGCGGGTTGTGCCTAGATGCCGACGTCAGATTACGGCTGCAAGGAGAAAGCCAGAGCTCCCTTTGCTCTGCCGCGACGGGATCCGCCAATCCCGTGAAAAGAAAGGTGGGAGGAAGAAAGACGGAGGCGCCGAGGGGGGTTGTCAAACAGCTTGCCGCTTGATCGATGACAAAATGCTACCCAACCGATGCATCGGTCACGCCGCTTCGTATCAACCCGCATGACAGGAGCTCTGATGAACCAAGGCCGCTACTCTCTTACTTAGGCGCGGGGTCTCCCACAACCCAGCCCGCCCGGCCGCCAGTCCTGGCATCAGGCCTAGCACAAAGGTCTGGCGCGGCTGATGAAGGGAGGCTAAGCTGGCCATCGCAGGGAACAGCTTGTGATACCTTGATTGTTTCGAAGCACTTGTCCGATGACGAGATGAGATGGCAGCCCCTCGAGAACCGGGCTCATCCTTCAAGCATGAGTGAGTTGGCAGGCCTTATGAGATGGTTCCTCACGAGACAGATTGGCCAATATTATCAAGCGGGGTCATCCCAGCCTGCTTTGGCGTCGCCATGTCTACACATATGACGTTATGCGGGTTATGTGTGTATTCGTATGTCGTCTTGGGGCTCTGATTTGGAAGGGAACTGAGCCATCTTTGTTCACCGTCACTACAGCCACAACTTCAAGGCATTGTCCCAGGCAAACGGATCATCGCGAGCCCCCGGCTCAAGTGTCACAAAGGAAGAGCTCGCCAACACATAGCGGGAACCCCTCTTCACCTGCACCAATTTGCAGTGCTCACCAAACAAAAACTCCAGTTCTCTTTCCGCGTTTTCCACCTCGAGTACCGATTCCACGAACACATGACCTGGCCGCACTTATTGTTGCCTTTGCCGTCCGCTCTGCTCTTCTACAATATTCGCAAAGCGCGCTGAGGCAGTTGAAGCCGAGGCCAAAGCCGAAATGTCGACTACAGACGCTGTGCTTCATCCCACGACCGCTTTCGCGCTCCTTGTGTGTCTCTGTTGTCTGCGTGTTAGCTTCCTGGTGGCACCGAGAGACTGCGGCTAACTATGTCCTCACCGTAGCTTGCATACACTCTGGCATACGTGTCGCCTCTGTATGCCTCATCAGACACCCGCCCATCGCCTGAGCTGCTGCGGGATGACCCCCGCGTTATCCGCGCTCGCATCAGATCTGTTCTGTGCTCGACTGCCCTCTGTTCCTTTTGCACTTTCATCATCTTGCATCGCAACTATGCTCTCGCCATAGACCCGCTCCACGCTATGGGCTATTGGCCACTGGGGGTCACGGAAGCCGCCAGCTCGGTACTCCTGACTGCCATCCTCTTCAGCGCACCGTTGTTCGAAACGCTCGTACTTGACGGCGCCTGGAAGGACTTGGTGAGCACGCGCACCATCATTGACGTCTGGCAATCCTGGACTACATGGCGCAACATTGTCATTGTATGCCCTCCCTCACCGGGCGCGCGCTTCGCTCATCCTTCTTCCATTAAGTTACATCAAACAGCTGATGCTTCATAGGGCCCCGCCACAGAGGAGCTGCTTTTTCGGTCAGCGTCCATACCACTATTTCTTGCGGCTCATCTCTCTATCTATAAGACGATTTTTCTGTCCCCAATCATCTTCGGCATGGCCCATATCCACCACTTCTACGAGTTTCGTATCACCCATCCTCGCGTGCCTCTGCACGTGGCCATTGCCCGCACTATTCTGCAGTTTTCGTACACAACCTTGTTCGGTGCCTACGCCACATTCCTGTTCCTCCGCACAGGCAGCCTCCTTGCTGCCATCCTCGTCCATGCTTTCTGCAATGCCATGGGTCTCCCGCGCTTCTGGGGCGTTGTCGATCCATACTGGATTTCACACAGTGACGCGCGAGCGGCCAATGCCTGTCGCCTTTGGTCCGCTTTTTACTACCTCATGTTATTGGCTGGGGCCTGGGCCTGGTGGTCGAACCTCATGGCCTTGACAGCGAGTTCAAAAAGCGTGGTGGACATGGCCTGGTAGGGACGCAGCGATGGTGTCTGGAGGTAATTCGCGGTCTATCTGCGCTATTTATGTGCACACTCCGTTTGTTCATTTGGTGGAAGTTATTACTACACAAAGTCTGGCAGAGAACCCGGCATGACGAGCTCATCCTCGCTTCTCAACCTCCGTCGCCGAAGCGACTCTTGTGCTCGGTCCGTACGACTGCTAGCTTCAGCCTCAACCTCTTTGCGAGCCTCTGCTCGGATGTCCTGGCCCACGTCCCGGCCCTTGGATCTCCCCACAGAGCCGATGTTTCCCTCTGTCATTCCATCGTCAGGACCCCTCGTGTTTTTCTTTCGAGGCCACAAGCTTGGCAGTGCAATCTCTTGAAATCGGGGCTCGACACATCGCTCGTCGAACCAACGGTGTAAGCGGGCCTCGATGAGTTGCGCAATTTTTGGCACGTCCTCTAGTTTGGACCGGCTCCCGAGCAAGCTCCCGATAGAAAAATCAAGTCGGTAATCGTCAAGGAAGTTGAAGGTCATCATGGTCGGCGTAGACTGGGATGGGTTACTGGGGATGAAGGAAACCGACAGTGTTCCGCTGAAGCGTCTGACGGAGACGGTGAGCGCAACTGGCAGCACTGCGCTTAGTTTCTTAGGATAATTAAGCAGCAGCTTAGTTTCCAAAGCCAGGGTCAGTAGATCACTGAGATCGACGTCCATCCGCGCCTGTAGCTTGGCCCCTTCCCTAGTGGCGGCACTTGCGTCGATCGTCTTGCCGTTACCTAGACTCAGGCCGTCCTCGTCGACAGGTATAATGCGACAATTGCTGAAAATAGGAAAGTCCTCGCCGAGGCTGAGTTTTGTGACTCGAATCTCGTCGACAAAATCGGGCCGCGATGTCCCATTCAAAGCCTTGGTCAAGGAACTGAGAATGGCGTCGTCGTGCTGCGCATCGCTTCTGAACTGGGCAATGGTCTGAGCTACGAGCACATTGAACCAATCCAAGCTCTCAGGCTGATGACTGTCGACATTGTAGTATGTCTTGCTCAGGATGGACCCGATAGTTAGGTTATATGGGCTCCTCAGGACACTTGACTTCTTCTTGTTCAATGCTGGCTGGCCGGGACGGCCAGTGGCGGCCCGAAGACCCAGGAGGGACTTCTTGTGAGCAAGTGTCTTTGACCGCCGCTCGGTGGCTCGCAGTGAAGCTGTGACTTCGGGGGATGGTGGGTCCCCGAAGATGAAAAACTTGATGAAGGCTGCGAGCACGAGCACGACAGACAGCTGGCCTAACACGAGACCTTGCGCAAAAGACAAGCTTCGATTCGGGCTTGTCAGTTCAACAGAACCAATAGAGGGGACAGGTACACTCACGTTGGTTCACTCGTTGCGGGGCAGGTCTTGTCGGCCATTTTGTTGCTTGTTGATCGATTGAAAGCCTCGGGTTGACTTTCACAGGCCGCCGCTTGGCCTGGACGCCTGGGCAATTCTTTGCCCTGGTTTTCGGCGGGTTTTATATGTGGGTGGACTTTTGCTGTGTGCTTGGGGTTGAGAGGGTGTCAAGACAGGTGTGGCATGAACACAAGGGACTAGTATGTTTTCCGTATCAACTGTATTTCGGCAGGGAAAATCAACCATGTCGCAGGGCTTCGGACACTGTATTGCGACTCGACAGCACGGAACTGGGTTGATAGAGTCACTCCCTACCTTACTTGAGGTAGACACTCATTTTAATGGTAGACACATTCTATGCGCTGGATGACTAATGGCGAGTTGGAGGCTTCTAAGAAGGGAATCTAGGCTTCTAATTGGGGGCAGAAGTAAGCACCTGAGTACCCCCACGACGTAGGTACCTAGGGTGCCTAGTACGGTACCTAGACAAGTGGGAACCCGTCTTCGGCTCGTGTCAGGCTTGTTAGCTTATGGTTGTGTTGGTCCATCAGTTCGGGCCACTCGTCATCAAACACCTCCCAGTGAGCGAACGAACCTAAGTCATCAACCACGTAGTCAAGTTCACACCCCAAGACGCAAGCCTGCTCAGTCTCGATTGTGGATCAAAGACCTTTCTGAACGAACATATTCGCTAAGCTATCCCGTAATAATTCTTATCATTCACCGTACTCGAAACGCTGAGACGATTGAGCATCGGAACGTCAACTCCTGCCACCCTGCTCTGAAGCTTCGAGTTCAGTCATAGAGGCTTCCTGTTATTCCCAGGCACACACCCCGCGTCTTGCCAGCGGACATTTGAGGAACGAGCTTTCGCTGCCGTGCGCCATCGTCGCCTGCCCTTCGTCGGCATGGACGTTGCACAAGCGGTAGGCACTTACGTGTCCCGCATCATCTCATCTGGCGAAGGCTCTCACGCTAGCCAATCTGCCAAAATGAAAGTCCTTCTATTAGACAGGGAAACGGTGCCCATTGTGTCAACAGCTGTTACTCAATCGACGTTACTGAATCACGAGGTCTATCTCATCGATCGTCTGGACAACACCAGCAGGGAGAAAATGCGTCACCTGAGGTGCCTCTGCCTCGTCAGACCGTCACCCGAATCTATCCAGCTCCTGATCGATGAATTACGCGAACCGAAATATGGAGAGTATCTCCTCTACTTCACGAATGTCGTCAAAAAATCGTCTCTCGAACGACTGGCCGAGGCCGATGATCATGAAGTGGTACGGCTTGTCCAGGAGCACTTCGCCGACTTTATCGTCATCAACCCTGACCTGTTCTCTCTTGGCATTGCTCTTCCACAACAGCGAACCTGGTCAGCCGCTGCAGATGCCTGGAACCCCGAGGCTCTCCAGAAGAGCGCCGCGGGTCTTATCGCCGTCTTGCTGGCACTTAAAAAGAAACCGTTGATTCGATACGCGAAAAACAGCCTCGCGGCGAGGAAGCTGGCAACTGAAGTGAGATACCACATGACACAGGAAGAGCAATTGTTTGACTTCCGCAAAGTCGATACACCACCTGTGTTACTTGTGCTTGATCGACGGGAGGACCCGATAACTCCCCTGCTGACCCAATGGACATATCAAGCAATGGTTCACCATCTGCTCGGCATCAACAATGGCCGTGTCGATCTGAATGACGTGCCTGACATCCGGCCAGAATTGAAGGAGATCGTTCTGTCACAGGACCAAGATCCCTTCTTTAAGAAGAATATGTACATGAACTTCGGCGACCTTGGTGGGAACATCAAGGATTACGTTGGACAGTACCAGTCCAAGACACAGAACAACGCCAACATCGAGTCTATATCCGATATGAAGCGGTTCATCGAGGAATATCCGGAATTCCGCAAGCTCTCTGGAAACGTGAGCAAACACGTCACACTCGTCTCTGAGCTGAGCCGTCGCGTCGGCGCAGAGAATCTGCTTGAAGTCAGCGAATTGGAACAGAGCCTGGCGTGCAGTGATAATCATGCAACCGACCTCAAGGTACGACGCCCCATACTGACCCCCCTCCAACACAAGGTTCTACGTATTGTCTTCTTCTCCGGGCCGCTGACAGCGCACAACAGACCGTTCAGAATCTGATCCAATCGCCCAATGTGAATGCCCAGAACAAGGTTTCACTGGTCGCTCTCTACGCTCTGAGATACGACAAGAACCCATCGAATGCACTTCCAATGTTGATCGACCTTCTGGTTGCTGCAGGCGATGTGTCCCCACGTCATGCCGACAGGGTGAGGAAAGTATTAGCATACCACTCGTCACTTCAGCAGTCGCACGCCCAGACTGGTATCACAGATCTTTTCGAGTCAGCAGGCATCTTCTCAGGTGCAAGGGATAGACTCAAGGGGCTGAAAGGCGTTGAAAACGTCTACACCCAGCACACGCCCCTCCTGGAAAATACTTTACAAAATTTGATCAAGGGTAAACTGAAAGACCAGCAATATCCATTCGTAGAGGGCGGGGGTACAACACGGGACAAACCCCAAGACATCATCGTGTTCATGATTGGAGGTGCAACGTACGAAGAGGCCAAGATGATCGCTACAATTAATGCATCATCTCCTGGCGTCAGGGTCGTCTTGGGAGGCACCACGATCCACAATACTGCCACTTTCTTGGAGGAAGTTGAAGATGCTGTCTCACTGTGGCCGGCAGCGACGAAGAATGGCCCTCTACGTTAAAGATAACATTGAAGGATCTATTCCATGCTGCCCTTTGGTGGCTCACTTTTCAGCCGTCGATCTTTAGTCAATGTTATATTCTAGGGTTTATAATGAGAAAGATTTGTTGCAATGATCAAACTTGATTTTGTGAAGTCTTCTAGGACAGGCACTCGATGTCAGACTTGAACCCCAAAGAGGCGCTACCATATAGCATGGAGTTGGTGCGAAGACCGTGCGAATAACGCGCATTCACACGCTACAGATACTTGAGCCTTCGGCCTGTGGCGATGCGACCAAAAGTATTATTTCTCTCCATGCTCACTGATTGACCCTAGATCTGTGCAGGCTGCAACGACCTCAATCGCCCCGATGCTCTCTGGAAGATCCTCGAAACAGCTGTGGAATCTGCATCACAATATTCGCAGCGCCCGACATCGCATTACCGCCCTGCCAACGAGCCGCGGTCGACAGTTTGCCTCAGTCGCCTCCGGCCTTAGACCTTTCGATGTGGTAGTTGTCGGAGGTGGCCATGCTGGCGCTGAGGCTTGCGCCGCAGCGGCGCGCGCCGGCGCAAAGACCGCCCTCGTCACACCGAAGATTGACAACCTGGGCACGTGTTCTTGCAACCCCAGTTTTGGCGGAATAGGGAAAGGGGTGATCATCCGCGAGCTCGATGCCCTCGATGGGTTGGCAGGCCGTGTTATCGACAAGGCCGGTATACACTTTCAGACGTTGAATCGAAGAAAGGGCCCTGCTGTATGGGTGAGTACTAAATGTCTCTTCAGGAGCCCGTGGATCGACCGCAGCTAATCTTTTGCCTAGGGACCCCGCGCGCAGATCGACCGAGACCTTTACAAGAAGCACATGAGGGAGGAGCTCGAAGGGTATCCCAACCTGTCGATCATTGTAGGCAGTGTCTCCGATGTAGTACTTTGCCCCCAGGAAGACCCGACAATAGGGGCGCACAGTCGCATCACCGGTGTCAAGCTCGACTCGGGCGAAATCCTACCTACGACCCAGGTGATCATTACGACCGGCACCTTCCTGAGCGGTGAAATCCATATTGGAATGGAAAGCTACCCAGCCGGGAGGATAGGGGAGGCGGCAACAACTGGGCTAAGCAAGTCCCTCAGAGATGCAGGCTTCAGCATGGGCCGACTAAAGACGGGCACCCCCCCTCGGATTTCAGGGAAGAGCATCGATTTCTCTGAACTTCAGCTTCAGCCGGGCGAACAATCGCCCACGCCTTTCAGCTACATGAACGATACCGTGGCGACCGACAAGCAAATTGATTGCTATGTGACTTACACAAACGCAACTACACACGACATCGTTCGCGCAAACCTTGGCAACACAATTCACATCCGGGAGACCGTTCTTGGACCGAGATACTGTCCGTCGCTCGAGTCCAAGATAACGCGCTTTTCCGATAAAGAGCGACACATCGTCTGGCTTGAACCTGAAGGGTTTGACAACGATGTCGTGTACCCCAACGGCCTGTCCATGACTGTACCTCCGGAGGCCCAAGAACAAATCATCCGGTCCATCAAGGGTATGGAAAATGCAGAGTTGTTGCAGGTCGGATACGGCGTTGAGTATGACTACATCGATCCACGCAGTCTCAAATCCTCCTTGGAAACCAAGCCAGTCAGTGGCCTGTACCTTGCCGGACAGATCAACGGCACGACTGGATATGAAGAAGCTGCGGGTCAAGGCGTTGTTGCTGGGATCAACGCGGGCCGAGCAGCAAAGGGTCTGGCGGCCGTTTCGTTATCCCGAGGCGACGGATACATTGGCGTTATGATTGATGATCTTGTTACGAAAGGCGTGTCGGAGCCTTACCGCATGTTCACCACCCGGAGTGAATATAGACTTACCTCGCGGGCTGACAATGCAGACTACCGATTGACAGCGAAGGGCCGAGACTGGGGCGTCGTATCGGACGCTAGGTGGAGGGCATTCTCAGACGAAAAGATGCAGGTGGATGAACTCTACTCTCTTCTGGAGTCTGCGGTCAAGTCACCACAGGAGTGGATGAGACACGGCTTCCAGGTGAAGGAAAATAGCCAGCGTCGTGACGCCTGCGAGATGCTACGGCTACCCAACGTCACCATGGATGAGATAGCGACTGTGCTGCCAGTTGTGCAGCGTTTCCCTGAGCGAATCAAATCCCGGGTTGCAATCGAGGCTTTATACGCCCCGATGATTGCAAGGCAGACGTCAGAGCGACGGAACTTTACCAGGGACGAATCACTGCGCCTACCAGCAAATCTTGATTACGACAAGGTCGCCGGGCTTGCCATGCACGAAAAGCAGATTCTCAAGACGACAAAACCAGAAACCCTCGCCCAAGCTCGACGGCTCGAGGGCATCACGCCCTCAGGCTGTATTCGCCTTCTAAGCTTCATCCAGCGTCAAAGTAAAGCCAGGTCGACCTCGACATCGGACCAAGGATTTATGTTGGCACAAAGCCAGGGCGGAGCTGCAGGAGAAGACTCATGTCTGCCTTGAATGCTTGAATGCTTGAGAGCCACTTGTCTGCCCGACGATACTGCAGAAGCACACCATTGTTTTCACAGGACCGAGTAGGATGGCTGCACCGCAGTCTCTGAGGCCAGCAGGGTGCCTTGTCATTGTCACTCTTGCTTTTTGTTATAACATTACTGTACATTTAGCCGTCAGGCACGCCTTGAGGCTGGGCCTTGCAGTCTCCTGCTAGAGATGCGCTGCATCGATCGACAGGCGCAGCTTGTATTATTAGACCATGCTGGTGTCTGCGCTCTTGTTGGACACGGTGTATCCTCGAGCCAAATGACTCGGCTTGCAAGCGTATAAAAGAACACGAGAAATATTCTTCAGACATTTTAACGACCTGCCTGAGGCCGAGAAAGCAAGCGGGGGCTTGGATTTGGCAGCTGCCGTGTTCACGGCTTAGGCGCGTTCAATATTTTGACTGCATCTTTGGTGTATATGTAGCTTGCGCCACTCCAAATCGTGGTAGTGGCAACGATATACCTAAAAACAGTGTTAGTCACTACGTTGCTCATTGATGTGTCACATTGGATGGTTCCTCACTGCATAGCAGTCAAGGGCACCGAGATGTCATGGGCAATGACAGGAGCCGCTGTTGTGAGACCGATCAAAGCCAGCTGCAAGAACGTGTTGTACTTGCTGATCGCAGTGGGGTGTACTTCGGCCGAGGGCAGCGAGAAGTCCCAGTACCGGGTGAATGTTTTCGGAGGCGGTAAAGACACCCAGCGATAATAAATGGCTGCAATAGCTAGGCCGACATCACGACCTAGGATGATAACGGCAAGCCAGACTGGGACAACGAGCGCCAAGTCAGACAACAACAAACCCAGACGTTGCATTACAACATGAATAATGGCTGGAGACATACCTGGAAGCGAGCCTTGCACGGCCAACGAAACAGTCAATATTGCCATGAGAGTCTTGTCTGCCAGTGGGTCGATGATGGTGCCCACGACTGTCGTAAGGTTCCAGCGGCGTGCAATCCATCCATCGAGCAGGTCAGTTACTCCGGAGTAGGCGAGAAGACCGAGTGCCCACGCATGGTTGTCCTGCAGAATAAAATAGCCGACAAAGGGCGCGGCGGCGAGACGTGATAGCGTCAGAAGGTTCGGAATAGTGTAGATGTCCTCGTGTAGTGTCTTGGACAGACTCGGCCTCGGTGCTGAGACAGTTGCAGCTGGGTGGCTACGGTCGTACACCGGGGCAGGTTAGCAGGGATGCGTTGCGGCGTAGGATCCGAATAAGCTTGAACGTACATAGTTTCTGGCGTCTTTGAGCTTCGTTCACGTGGGTCTTTCTGGTGTGAATAGTTTCGACTTTGTGAGGTAACCGAGAGCGAATGGCGAATGGCGTAGCGCGCGAGTGGAAAACATGGCAAGCCTCTAGAGCCGTGCAGACGTTTAGATGCCCAGCCTTTGGCAGGAACCAGAGGTACGAGCGCTCGACTACCGCCGACAACAGAAAAACCGAGCCGAGGGAGCAACATAATGATGAGCGGACGCATGTGCAGCCTCACCGTCGGTAGTTCGTCTCGCGGCTTGGTGATGTCAACGTCGAGATTGTCGTGTCGGATTACAGCTACCTAGCAGATACGACTGGCTATGGAAATATGCTTATGAAGTGGGCAAGTATGTATATAAGAGATATGCTGACAAATACCTTGCAAGGCAAGTAGCGATTGTATTCACCCAAAATGAGAGACGGAACAACGCAAATGAACAGCAAATGTTGACAAGGACTCGGACTCGGTCAATGCTTGTTGCATTAATCGTCAATACTTCTGACTGTACACTATTCTGTTCCCTTAGGCTCTGGCGGCTGCCGCCGGGCGCCGATCATAGATAAATCGGCTCCGAATGATGCATCGGAATCCGAATACAAGACCTCTTCCTATTCTGAGCCCCAGACCACTTTCCTGAAGTGGGTATTCCGACGACGTCTAGGTACCGCTCTATACATCTACTACCCAAAACCCTTGTTCGAACACCACCAAATCAGGCAATGCTGGTTACAGTCTCCCCATGGAATTATTGGAACCTGGCGGCCAAGTGGGTGGCGGATTATTTTCGTCGTATTGTTCCTCCTCGCCTTCTGGATTCAAAAATGGTTGACTTTGATCAGTATTGGTGCCACCCAAGAACACATCATGAGTAGCCGCTACATCATACGTGCCCCAAGAATTGTTGTGCTGCATATGCGATTCTTCTCCTTCCAGTTTGAGATTCGCAGAATGCTGCTGAGAGCCATCGAGACTGGGTTCTTGCTGAGGCAGTGTTCGGGGCGAGGGGAATGCGTCCGCATGCTGCACCGGCTCCTGCAGACGTCCGTTATTGCCGTAGATAGGCGTAGCTTGCATGAAGGGATGGTTCATGTTTCTGATTGGGTCCACTGGGCTGTTGGTCATCGTCTGAGCGAGCCCTATGGCGTGGCTCGAGTTGCTCAAGTCATAGGCCGTGGAGTGCCGGCGGGAGAGTGGCTGGTCTACAAGCATGTTTCTGTAAACATCCGGAGCCAGCGTCGAAGACGTCGTCACCTGAGGGCGCATGACACCGTCCTGGTAGGCATATTGGTGGTGCGTTGAAGGTTGTGCGTAATTCGGTGGGGGCATGGGGGCTGCCATGGCCCCTGGATGTGTCTGCAGATACTGCGCATGCTGCGGGGGTGGCATCTGTTGTTGCTGGGCGGGAACCATGGCCGTGGGCCAATGTCTCGAGTTGGCCACAGCCATGTTGACGTGAGGTACTGACCAGGTCCGGAAGGTAGGAGGGTGCATATGGTTCACATACTCCTGGTGCGCA
Organism: Verticillium nonalfalfae; assembly: GCF_003724135.2. Lineage (NCBI taxonomy): Eukaryota > Fungi > Ascomycota > Sordariomycetes > Glomerellales > Plectosphaerellaceae > Verticillium > Verticillium nonalfalfae. The sequence continues at coordinate 63,379 of NW_021167335.1, read as the reverse complement.
CTGCTCAACGGATGTTGTATTAGACGATTGTCGTCTACATCTACTTCATCGATGGGCGCTCTGAAGTTCTGGTTGAGAATGAGCTCGGGCCGGGGAACGATATTCCGTAGAAAGCCCGAGTGCGATGTTGGTGTGGCGAGGGCGCCGCTCATGACATCTTGAACTGTGTAGTAGGAGACGAGATGATGCGGGACGCTTCTGAATTGGACGCTGATCGTCTTCTTGACAAGTCCGCCCTCTTTGAACGGGTATGAGTCAACCAGAGATCCGATCAAGGCGCGCTCAGGATTCCTAGCTGCCTCGGAAGGATCCATGGAACCCGCACTGGATAAGTTCGCGGCATTTGTGCCGGCGGCGGTCCCATTCATCCCTGTGTTCTGTCGTAGACACCCTTCGCTCTTGGAGATGCCGCCGTTGGTTTGCTTCTTGTTCTTCTTTGCGGCGCGCTTCTTCTCGCCGGGTGGAAATGGCCTCTCCAGCTCCCGGTAGATCAGATAATTCCCGAGGATTCGACTCGGGCTCCAAGTGACGCCGTCTGTCCATCGTTTAATACCTGAAGCGTGTTCTTCGTAGATGAAGATCTGGCCGCTCTGGATAAGATCTTGGCGCTCACGATCGTGGGGTCGACGGGGTACGTGACGAAGATTGCCAGACAGGCAAGCCTCGAACAGAACAACAGCATCAAGAGTCGAGGCGACATGGCCTTGCCAGGTGGCCTCGAGGGGGACATTGGCTGCAGACATGGTTTCTTCAAGGTAGTGAGGACCTAAGTTCGGCGATGATTTGAGTTGCAGCAGGAGACGCAGTAGAGAAACAGTGTTCGAAGACTTGAGCTGTGACAGGCGTCCCTGTTATGGCCTTGGGGGATTTATTTGGCGGGATGAATGAGACCCAAAGGTGAAAGGCCCCAGAGAGTTCGGTCGAAGAAAGCCTTCCTAGCTATATACTTTTCCCGCCAGGAGGATATGGGCGAGAAGGCACAGTGGGGTCTAAGGTTGCGCAGACACGACGAAGAAGCTTTGGATCCGTGTGCGGCCGAGTGAGGGGGGCGTATTTCTGCTAATGGGCCCGAGGCCGTTGAGGTGAAGTCGCCGTTGACGGGAGGCCGCTGCTGCGAAGCTTGCAAAAGGCAGCGTGTATGCAACGTCTTGACCGGGTATCGGTATTGCTCAGACTCCGGATCGAGGGGTGCCAGGTCCGTTACTGCAAAGAGCGCTCGGCGCGGGCGTCGTCTTTCCCTCGGATCAAAGGTGCCCACCGAGCCCTAGCTCTGACCTCACAGCTGTCTCGTGGACACACGAGAGGGTTGTGGACGGCGGATTCCTTGCGGTGTCGTGCTACGAATGCTACCGCTACTGCTGCCGTTGCCGACCACAAAAGGAAAGCCCTCTCTTGGTGAGGGCCGCGGCAGTCACAGGCCAAGCTGCATAGACATTGAGGTACGAAAGGCGCGCTGGGCTGGTGATGTTGATCCGGGCGGAGGCGGAGGCAGTGACGGGTGTGTCTGTGTTTTTGTGACTGATATGGCTGAGGTGTATTAACGCCAAACCCCACTACAACGGGTCGATAGAACGCCTCCTTACGAGCAACGTAATCACGCGTGCTCAACAGGGTGCAATGGCCCTGCCGTGAAGGCTCGCTCGATTCTGCCTTCCGTGCAGAAAGAGTCGTTCGAGCTGGCGTGCTGGGTTCCAGAGGCGCAACCTACGGAAGGATGCGCGGGCAGCGAAGGACAGCCTGTGGTGAGCCGAGGGACAGTGGCAACGGCGGATGACGGGTGAGCGCGGGCGAGTTCGAGCTGGTGAGGGGCAGACGGCGAGTGCTCGGTCGATAGTAGGAGTGCTCGTATCGATTCTTCACGCAACAACGTGGGACGCTTGAGGCAAGGGTGATTGGTGGTGGAGGAGCAGGCGTATGATTTCTTCAAGGGATCATAGCGGACAAGAGCGAGCGAAGCATGATGAGCTCGAGGGGAAATAGATGTCCAAATCGGCGGGGCACCGGGTTTGTGCAGAGAGAGGAAGGGGAAAGCGAAGTGAAGAAAGAAGCAAGGTGAGTGAAGACGTCGGACTAGCCTCTGGTTATGAGTGAGGTGGGAGACAGAGGCAGAAAAGCTCCCCCAAAGTCGAGATGTACCGCCCCGGCAGCTTGTAGCCTGTAGCCGTAGCCCGTACCGGTAAGGTATGGTTAGCCTGTCCACCTAGGTAGGTTAGCTCACACCTTAGGGCACCTGGGTAGGGACGGTAAGGCAGGCAGCTAGGTAGAGGGGAGGAGGCAGTGGTGGTACTGGTAGTTGAGCTATGGGGGGAGGGGAACCGGGGAGGGGGGGGGGGGGGGGGGGCGAGGAGGCTAGCTTCAAACAGGGGTGTGCACAGTCAGAATAAAGTACCTGGGCCGGTCGACGGTAGCAGGTTAGGAACGGACGCCAAACAGTCTGGAGCGAAGCGGAGGGTTGTGGGCAGGCAAGGCAAGGCAAGGCACGGCAAAGCGTGGCTCAGTCAGGTACCCAAGGTCAATCGACGACGATACACCTCACCGCACGTCCCACCATCCTTTTTCACCGACGGGTCAACAGTCGAAGGAGAGGGGCAAGTCATGACTATTCCTAGTCCTGGTCCTGGTCCTAGCCCTGGTCTTGCGCCTGCGCTTGCGCCTGCGCCTGCACCTGCATCTTGTCCCGGTCCTGGCCCTGGTTTGGATCTTGGGCTTGGTTTTGGTCTTGGACTTGTGCTTTGCGCCTGGTCTTGGCCCCTGGTCCGCATTCTAGTCATGGACCCCGTCGAGTTTATCATCATGGGCAGGGTCCCGGCTCTAGTTTCGGCTCATGCCCCGATACCACCTGGTTCGGTACTGTTCGTCCATCGCCCCCGCCCGGTTCTGGCGTCCCTTTCTGTTCTGGCCATTTTCGGTCCACGGCAGTAGGAATTCTCCAAGCCGGTACTTCAACTCGACCAACTGCCTCGTCAGCCATCCTTGCGTCCCCATTTCGCAAGAAGCTCGATGTATCCGCCCCCTACAACCGCACGGGCGGCGCCTGAAATAGTATAGCCTAGTGCTTGGCAGCATCTTGCATCTTGCATCCTGGATGGCGCATTTTTACGCAGCCCACGTCACCAAAGCCCGGGTGAGTTGCCAACGCTGCTTCCGCGGCAATTGCCGGTGTAATTTCTGTGACGGACGACCTTTGGGGACTCAATTGGCCGCCTGGCGGAACAGGCGGCCCATTGTAGGGCAAGTCGGAAAGTGGGCGACAACGACGAGGCAGAAAATAGCAAGCGCGAGACAGAGAGAGAAAGAGAGCGGCGGAAATACAGAGAGACAGAGAGAATGAAGAATGCTGGGCTGGCCAAGGACTGCCGCACCAAAACGGGGGACCGAATCAGAGCCTGCCTTAGCGTTCCCGTCTTGAGGAGCTACTCGCGCATTGGAGGTGGCTGTAGTCCGGCAGCCGTCCTAGCGCACCCTTGCTGTTAAAGACACGAGCGAGACAAAGAACACGCACCCAATCGGCCGTCCCCTTTGCAACCCAGTCAGGCGGAATGCGGCGGGAAGGGCGAGAAACAGTTGTATCTACCTTCAGGTCTGCTTGTATTGACCGGCCGGAAGCATGAGTGGCGCCATCATGTTGTTGTTCATGCTGGCGTGTGTGGTGCTTGGTCTTGAGCTATCTAGGTAGGATAGGCAGGTGAAGCTCGTGCTTGCTCTCGCAGCCATGCTCCTGCTCCTGCTCCTGCTCCTGCTCCTGCTTCTGCTTCTGCTTCTGCTTCTGCTTCTGCTTCTGCTTCTGCTTCTGCTTCTGCTCACAACCTTGGGCATATGCTCAGGCTCAGGCTCAGGCTCATGCGTGTGCGCCAGAGGTTGATGGTACGAAGAGCTTTGGGACCAGCTTCGAGGCCAAGACCACAGCCGCCAACCAGGGAAGCAGATCGTCACTGAAGATCTTGGTCCGAGTGGAAGCCACCTCCAGGCTTGTCTAAGCTGGGTTTAGAACACGCGTGACAGCGCGTGAGCTCCAGATGTCTGACCTTAACCGACCACTGGGTGCTACCTACCTACCCGTTAATGCAACGAAGTAGCAAACAGTGCCGGGTGGGTTCCCAGTGGGATGCAACGATAGCCAGCCATGAGCCTCGGAAGGCTGACGGATGAGATCTCTCTCTCTCCCCCTCCCGTCCAAGAAGGAAACATTGACCAAACTCGGCTTGACGGAGTTCAGGGTAATAATGTAAGCAGGTGCATCTTTGCGACTGACGCAACAATAGAACAGTATCAAGCTTTGAGCATGGGCCAGGGGTATAATGCCAAGGACCAAGGGTTAGGGGACACAGAGCGGCGCCGGCAAAGAGGGACAGCGCCGGCGCCGGCGGAAGAGGGGGAGGAGGGGGCAGGGAAGCAGACGACGGAGGGGAAGTGGCAACCTGCCACACCTCTCACAGCTTGAAGTATTTGGGGTGCTTGGGGTGCTTGGGGTGCTTGGGGTGATGGGGCTATGGGGCGATGGGGCGGCGGGGGTGAACGTAACTATCGTTGAACCATTCTCGCCTTTTGCTCGTTACTTCGACTTCCTCCCCTCCAAACCTCACTGACCCCTTGTGCTTAGCCTTGATACGTAGCGCGGGGCTTTTGAAATAATGCTATTCCAAATGGTAACCGGAATACCATGTAGTGCGTGACGGGGGAGGGGGGGTTGACCTTCTGCTAGGCTTGGCGGCATGAGCTGCCAGAAGCTCACTTGCTTACCTCCCTAGGCCGGCAAGTACCCAGGTGCGACGCACGGTTTTTGCTTGTGTATAGGTGGCTGCGTCTTCTCGCCGTCGATGTGGCTTAGTGGTCTGTCTTGGCAAAATTGTCCCTCTGAGAGACAACGTACTATGCGCTCGCCGTGGTTGACGACAGCACCTGAAAGTACCTACTTGCCTTTGTGTGTCTCGTACAAGTACCTCCCTCAGGCACACCACTGGGGGGCTTGATCCACTGAGGAGATCGACACCTGCCTGCCCACCCCCCGATCCACCCCTCTCTCTTTCTCCTACTCCCCATTATGGTCCAACCCGGGCACATATTAGTTATCCACAGGAACCCAACTGTTCCATGTACTCATTACAGCAGACGCACTCTCGCTGTGCTCACACGCGTCCCTTTCTCCCTACATCGTGATGCTCTGTATTGCTTTCTGTCGTCCAGCAGTGCAGGGTGGACCAGTTTCATGGGATGATCGGCGCAGGCTCGCCTTCTCTTGCCGACGAGGAGCTTTATGCACAGAAGGCATCAGGCATTGCCGAGAAGCATAACAAATATTCTGCGCTTCCGCTGAAACCCGACCAGGAGGCACATACACCACCTATACACGCGCATCCTCTGAAAACAGTTTCAATGCTGCGGGAAGGGGGGGGGAGCTGGTGAAAAGGGGCCCATTTCCTGCGCACATCCACTGCAGCACCACGGTGCCGGGTTGCCGGGCCACTTCTTTGCTGTATCAACTGGATGAGCACGGTGCCTGTTCTCAGTCCTCCAGTCTGTCCCTCGTGCGTCTGTTTTTGCGGCTATCGGCTCCCCTCTCCAAGTCCAGGTTCAAGCTTGGGTACAAGCTCCAAGCAGCTCTGACGAATAATGCCCGCTGTTCTTGGGTCTAGCGCCTGAGACCGGCCGGCACTTGTCATGACGGAGCCTAACTCTAAAATCGACGCTGGCTGTCAACATTGGGGCCAGCACTCGGAAGACGAACCCGGTAGGTTGCGCTACTGCCACGGTTACTGTGAATGCAACGCTGGCTTGGGCTGCGGCATATTCGCCTCCCCCTCCCTCCTCTCCTCTCCCAACGCACCTCTTTCTCCTATCCACCCGCCCTCCCATGTAGGGCTCATGTGTCCCAACTTACACGCTACCTGAATAGATGCCTTGTTGGGTACTGGGCCATGTGTTGCTGCTTCAGTGCCTGCTCAGGTACATTAGGTCTTGACCTCACATCTCCGGGAGGGTGGGTGTTTCGAGACGGAACGTGATCAAGGGGACGCAGGGGACCTGGAGATCCTAGGAATGGTACAACGAGTAAGTGGACCACCCACTGTGCAGCAAAGCCAGGCCACAAGGCCGCCAGGGCGGCGGATCACTCTCTTGTCTTTCTCTCGAATGCATTAGGTGCATCCTGTCCTTCAACGTGCTCCTTCATTTCATATTCGTCACCAGCTGGCATGTTCCGAGATAGAGAGGATCCCGGCAAGGCCAACTTCTAGGACAGGGTAACTGGACGCCCCAGACGGACCACCAGCATGGCAGCCCTGCTGGTGTTGGAATCAACCGCAGGCGATTAGGTGGATATGGAACCAATGGTGCCAGCACGGAGCAGGCTCCGAGCCCTGCTCGGTCGGATGTATTTTGGTGCCGAGAAGGCGGTGCCGTGACAAACCCGGGGCTTTTTTTTTTCTTTCATTTGGTCCATGCCAGCCCCAGTCTATCCCAACTTGTCGATATTGGTTTTCGTTGCGAGGTCGTTCTGCTCGTGATCCTCATTTCGAATTCAAGCCGCTGGGTTTGTCGAGTTTTGACACGTGTATCCACCCTCGCATCAGACTACCAGGGTAGCGTCGACCTGCCATTCAGTCGTGCAGCTGAGGAGTCGAGATATAGAAGAACGGGTGCCCTGGTAATTATGGATGCAGCATGCCCATCTAATGGCTGTGGATATGTACGACTGTCAGTATGGTCTTTGGCCCACCTCGTTGTCCTGGCCGGCTTGTCACAGGCCCTGTCACGTTTTAAGGTATGGGCAGTGGTACATGGTACTCGCAAAGATCAAGCACGTCTGGCCACACAAGCGTGAGCAAGCGCCATTCCAGGAATGTCACCCACCTCTTGACGAGTAGGACCTTGGCCCGCCTCTCCATGAGCCTTCACGAACCGCTGTCAACAAGCTGCTGGTGGACTCGTACACTCTTAAGGGCAGGCAGCTAACTATCTAGGGCGGTCTGGACAAGCCTGCGGGGTCCGTACGTTTCGACGCTAGTCTGCACATGCGCCCGCGAGGCTGCGCCCTGCGCTCCCTGTCCCCTCCCCCAACTTTGCAGGGACTCAGATGTACATGTACAGTAATGTCCTCCGGGCAGGGATATACCATACAAGTACGGTACGTACATGTAGGTGGAAGGTACATGCATGCAGCAAGGAGGAAATCGTTTGTTGCCTCAGCCCCGCCCGATGAACTGGAAAGGCTTGTCTCGCCTCGCCGTGACATTACCTCTCACCTGTTCAAAACGCCGCGTACCCTCGACCTAGCACTGATTACTTTTAGTATCCTTGCCGAACTCGCTGACCCGAAAACGATCAATCATCTGGGACGGGTAGCATGGGTCCTATTTGTGTGCGAGTACGAACATCAAAAGGCCAAGCCCAGCCCTGGCCAGCTCGCTGCCTTGCTCTGTCACCTGTAGCGGCCGGGCTGCGTGAGTATCGTGTAGGACAATCACAATACCATCATCGGGTGCCCAGGTCTGTACTGTACGTAATGCTTGAGCACAAAAGCAACCCAAGCAAGGGTACATGTCCTCCCACCGCCATAAAGACCCAAGTCGGTCCTCCCTTTCGTTTCGGGCATAATATGTGCCTCATGTTAACTACACTGCGAGACAGCCTAATAGCGCTTCATGAAGAGCCACGGTCGATCAGCAGCCGTGTCATTCGACGAAGCGCCATAGGCCCTTGACGGTGCTACCATGGGTACCGGCACCGCTCCTCGAAATGCCTCTAGCATCTTCCCAGCCTCGCCTGCACCGCTAAGCCCCCCGCTTGAACGATCGCCTGTGTTCCGAGTGGGGACGAGGACGCCGCATTCCCAGTTTCGGCACGTGAGTTTTGCCCTGCCGGATCCCCGCTCTTTCGTGAGTCGACCCCTGTAGAAGATGTCCAAGTCAGTCAGGGGCGAGACGCGTACACTATACGTCCAGGTGTGGCATGCTGCGACTCACCACGCGCTTTCCGACAAGTTGGCACTCCCGACGTAGGCCCATCCCGCTCCTGGGTCGTCTTGGCCACCTGTACTGTTGGGCTGCACAAAGATGATTTTGTCGTGCATGAGAACTCCGGGTCTTGTACTGATTGAATCTCGAAGCATTTCTCGTGGGAACGTTGCAGAGCCCCACCACTTCTCTTGGAAACAGATTGTGCCGCCAGCCTATGGCACATATAGTTAGCCGGAAATGACCCATGGACGTCGGCGCGAGCACTTTTCAGTCGAGTTGAGTTCACTTACAGCCTTGCCGCCTCGGCTTTTCGCGACTGTGTCTTCCGTGGGAAAGTATATCCGCATCTTAACCCCGAGCGCCTTGTGGCTATCTGTCGCATCGAGTGCGGTCTTGGTGTTCCGCCGGCTTGGCTGGTTTCCTCCATCATCTTGATCTTTGTTTGAGCCTGGTGGAAGATAAGATCCTCGTGAACTAAAGGAAGAACAAGTCTCCGTTTGACGTACCTTGACAAGCCGTGTATATCGTCTTGATAAACGAATTATCGATCGAACCCAGTGATGACGTCTGTAAGTATGAAGTCGTCAGTTTTGTCCATTGAAAGACCTCTTTGAATGCCTGGGGTCATGTTTCCTTACCACATAGTCAACTGTGATAGGCTTATCGGTTGACAAGCCCAATGAATGCACGGCACGGCTCAAACCATGGTATCCTACGCCAAGTTATCAGAACCCAGTAGTCAGTGCGTCTTGTAAGAGGCATCACGATGTAGACAGGATGTCCTACCTGTCTCCCCGGATAGTTGGTCCGTGTGACCTCCAGCACTGCCAGCATTAATCAGCAAAAAGCAATGATACGAGGCTCCAAGCCAGAGCATGAATCTCGCAGGAAAGATGCAGCGCAGGCCGTGATGGGACGTGAAAGCTTACATGGTGTGGATAAAACGGAAGCGCTCCGTCTCAGTGAAGTCGAAGTTATCGAGGCTCTTGACCAGACTTTCGTCCAGTCCCTGTGCCCGAAGGAAGCGTCGCAGCTCGGTGCCAAAGGAAACTCCCGCGGCATCATTTCCTCGGATTGCATCTCCATCACCTGAAGCTTGAACGATTCGTGGGAGATCAATAAGAAAAACCATCTATACTGTCAGCAGACTGATCCGTAGATGAAGTGTGAGGCCGGAGCTTTTCGATGGAACATACGTTCTCGAGTACTCCCGTCTCTCCCCAGTCGTAAGGGACCAGGTTACCAGATGGCACAACAATGCGCAGGTGACTGACAATTGTCAGTGAATCGTGAGAAGTATACGTGCGGAGAGGCCAATCGATTACTTCGGGTACTTCAACAGTTGCAACTTCGAGTGCATACAGCCAATGCCGTACATGGGAGGAAAGCAGAGTTTGATTCGGCTGCTCGGTACGTTGGCTCTCAATGTCTCTTGCTGCTATATGGTCAGCGACTGAACACTCGACCTTGGTTGAGAGCACGCCGAACATGGGTCATACCTCGGCACCGTTCTTTGCATATGCAATGAATACCATTCTTGTTCTGGCAGTGTCGACTTTGGATAGTAACCAGGGCTCATCCCATTGGAAAGATGACACGACAGCTAGCTCGAGCTTGTCCTTCTCAAGGACTTCTTCAATCTTGATGTCGTCATTTGTGCGCGGAAAACCATGCACCCACGTCCTTTTGACGACTCCTCTCGGGAAGCGTAGCTCCGGTACTTGGCGCGTGACTTGATTTCCATTCGAGGCCGTGACACCCATTAAAATCGAAGCTGACGCATCCTGCCTCAATATAGTTGGATCAGTCGTTCCTGGTGTTGCTGGTGTTTTCAGTCGTTTGCCTTGCGGCCCATCAAGCGAGGCATCTTCAGCCGTTCGTTTGCGAAGCCGCTGTAGGCGCGCCTCTTCCATTTTTTTCCTATCCAGCAACCATGACTCCGGACCGGCGACCTTGACTACCTGGCCAAGAGACTTGGTGCCTTTGGGTGTAGGCTTTTGCTCCGAGGTTCTGGGCTTTTCTGCTTCCTGCTTTAGAGATGATGCGATAGCAGCTTTGAGGGCCTCGTCTTCGTCATAATCGCCATTGACATCTTGGTAGGGAGTTTCTCCAGGTTGCTGGTTTGGCAACGGTGACGCCATCTTTGGGTTTGGATTTTTCGAGACCTAGCCCTCGTTCTCGAAGGTTCGTTGAATGGCAATGATGGGTTATGGCTTCTTCCTTGCCTACGAGGGAGGCGGGCAAAATTGGACCAGGCGTGCGAGTACTTCGGTATGTGGAATAGAGCACTATGAGCTCTACCAGCACTCAAAACACGCTGACCGGCAAAATGATTCTTTGGATCAGGTGACCTTGGTTTTACGCGCGACAGACCAAGGCCACGTGCGAGGTTCGGATGAGAATTCGTGACCCTAGACGGAGGTGGTCTACGCGTCCTTACACCTGCGCCACACCAAACGCGACTTGACCACGAGACCACGTGACATCATTTCTGCCTGATATCAAAGCAATGCTTCGCATTCACAGGGACAGGGGCAATTGTCCCATGCTTTCGACGTGATGGACCATCGATGCACTGACCAAGCGCCAAGTCATTAGACTGCAGTGATCTTGCAGAGAATACATTACTAACAACATACGACTTGAAACAGTTTGTCAGGCGTTCACAACGCCCAGAGGGGAAGAAATTGATAAGCATTGTATACAGTAGTAGTTTCGCTGTCCTTGTCATGATTTGGCCATCATGTGGCTAATGTGCACAAGCGAGCACAAAGGAGAGACGCTGTACGGTCCGCCCTGAAACCATGTACCAAGCCTTGCCTGGTTGACGTTCCCTCAAAGTAACGAATCCGGGTCTCGGATGTACGAGATCAATCCGACGCCAGCAACCATGGTCCTCCCATGCAAGCCAAAAAAAAAACATCCTTAACCCTTGCACCGCAGTGAGAACAATCATGTGCTGCAAAGCTTTCTCACGAAGACTGTCGTAAATGAACAGAGACATGAAATCAAGAGGCCCCAATCAAGACAATTTAAGAATTCGCCTCAAGTCATCCTCCATTGCTAGCAAGCCCGCAGGCCGGCTGGCAGGCGCGGAAGAACTCACGAGGGCCTCATTTGGGAGGGCTGAAGATGTCGTTTCTGAGCCCGAATTCTTGGGGCCGAAAAGATATTTCTTCAGGGCTTCTGTTGGATCTTCGTGAAGCTGCGACGGCGAGACTCCATTGTTTGTGGGTTGTGGGACTGGTCCGCGTGCTGCGCGTATGCGATCTTGATAGGGAGTGGAAAAAGCAGGCCCAACCGGCCGTCCTGCAACACCGTCAAGCTCTGCCATGGGGATACCGGATGAGGAACGCTGCTGGAAAGGCTTGTCTCTGGGCAATCCGTAATGCTGTCGGGGCATTGTTTGAGATCCTTGAGGCATAGCGTTGGGAGAAAACAGATGTCGGCTGGTAGAAGCATCGCTGACGAAGCTAGGGCGACGAGCCTTCTCCTTCTCCGCACGATCGGCTCTGAACATAGCCTCCAGTGGTGACTCACGCGCCTCGTTGGCTAGTGGCCGCTGCGGAGTCGGCATTTCTGGCTCTGTAGCGGGCGGAGATGGCTGCTGCTGGGCGTCCTGGTGGCGAGTCTGCGTACTAGGCGATCCAGCAAATGGCTTGTAGAAACTTGGTATCGGCAAAGCAGATGGTGCCGGAGAAGCGTGGAACGTAGCGCCAGCGAAAGCGGCTGAAGACGGTAGCCTGGGTACGGCGGCGCTGTTTGGAGTGGTCTGGCGCGCAGTTCGTGCGAAGTCGGGAGAGGTTGTCGATTGCTTGGGACGAGCCTTGTTGTGACTACCTTGGTTGGTGGCATTTTGATTGTTATTGCGCGCGCGCGAAGCTTTCGCAGAGCCCTGCTGGAAAGCGACAGGCTGCATATCAAATGCGGGAGAGCCCGACTTTTGAGGTGTGGACGGTTGAGGGCCCTGATCATATCCCATCTTCGAAGTCACTGGCAAGTCGTTCTCAGATGCATACATCCTCTGCAAAGCAGGTTTGCCGTTATTTCGGGCGGCGCGACGGCGCGACGGCGTAGGTTTTGCCTGCTCCATTACTGTACTGGATGTCGGCGCAGGTGTTACAATATTTGATGGTATGGAAGAGCCAAGTCCGCCAAGAGAAGGCAAAGGTCGCGCGAGGTGACGGAACTGACGTTTTGGGTGTTAAGAGGCGCCCAGTTCGTGCGGGGGAAGCCAGCCTCGGGCGCGCGTTTGTTGCGCCAGTTGGCAATGCGCGTGCGTGTTATGGGATGCCCGGCTGATGTCGAAATGAGATGGATATGTCGGTGATTGTGATGCAGGTGCAAAGAATCCTGCTCATGGTGGAGAGGCAAGACGTTGGCTTGGAGGCAACCCTTGACACAGAAGTAGGCTGTGGGAGTAGCCAAGCAGCCCTGTTGGTTGACGAAAGCGGATGTTGAACGCAGATGACAGGATGTGCATGTGTGTGATGTGGGGCCGAGGGGTAAAGTAGGCGGGACGCTGGTTCAGCTTGGTGACGTGGGTTAGGAGCAACGCTGGCATGGCACGTGATCGACAGCCAACCTTGCCGTCCGCTCCCCTCGACCAAGCGCCTGTCTGTGGAAAATGCACAGACCGCCATTCTGCCCGGAGGTATTCTAACTCCTCTCTAGTGAGGTAGCAATTGTAGGTACACAAGGCAACAACCTCTCGTCATCGAGCACCTGGGAAAATGAAACCATGAGGCGGTTGTAGCCTATAGACATACGCACTATATAAATAGCATGCCTGCTAGCAGAAGGGCATGTGTTCTGGGTACCTGGGTCGACAAGCACGCACGTTGGAATTGAAATGTCTAGTTTTGGCACTGTGCTCTAAGCACCCTATTGGGTAGGCGATCAGTTCAGGTTCCCGCCACCCCTCCAAAGAGAGTACCTACCTTGAGAAGTAGTTACCAAAGCAGGTGCCTCCATCCAGCTTGCCCGAAGAAGCGTCTCCCCGAACACCCCAGCAACATTTGACCAGACAAGCTTTTCTCTTGCTACCTACCTACCTAGGTACGTCGGCTCAGAATTCCGTGACTTGACCCGTCCTTGTCCCTTCCTTACAGGCGTCACGCCGTCCGACAGCAGCTGGCAATCGTCCCCCGCGGTGTCGCTCCGAGCTTAGCTTACCGAGTTGTCTAGACCTTGAGGGAACTTCCTGGACCCTGACTTCGATCCATACCTCTCTCTATCCAGCGACCAAATTCACACGGTTCTTGTCACGATATTCGTATCACACTTCACGGCAACTTCAACTCTTCCGAACGCATTATCAACCCCCGCGGAATCACCAGCGAATCATGGCCGACGTGGACATGACGGACGCTCCCGTCCAGGCAGTCGCTACGAAGAAATCCAGTGGCTCAGAGGGTAAAGCCACCGATGGAAAGAAGCGCTTTGAGGTCAAAAAGGTTGGGTCGGACAGTCTTTGCAGACAGCACACGCTTGGCTGACTTGCGATGATAGTGGAATGCTGTTGCGTTGTGGGCTTGGGATATTGTTGTCGACAACTGCGCCATCTGCAGAAACCACATTATGGATCTTTGTAAGTTTGATATCTGGCAGGGGCAGACGTGGCTCCGACAGACTTTCAAGACTGGCCCGCTAACAACAATCGTCTCATCCAGGTATCGAGTGCCAGGCCAACCAGGCCTCGGCGACCAGTGAGGAGTGTACGGTGGCTTGGGGGATATGCAACGTGAGCAGTGCCCGCTCCCCGGACTACCTCATGTTATGGAGGGGTGTCGCTGACGAAGCTATAGCACGCATTCCACTTCCATTGCATATCGCGATGGCTCAAGACTCGACAAGTATGTCCTCTGGACAATCGTGACTGGGAATTTCAAAAGTATGGCCGTTAAGGAGAGACATGCGATTTGCCCAAGGGCCCGTCGGCAGGAAGCACGCAGGCAGGGAACGTACATCCGATGGGGCGGCGGCAACAATGGGAGGTGGAAACAACGAGGGCTGACGAGCATGATATCATGGACCAACAGCCAGCACGAATAGCGCTTCTGACACCACGGAACTCGCGTACTTTGATATGAACCATTGGCATCTTCTCATCCATTTTACTCCCGCTCGTCATCCCGTCTTCTCCACGACTGTGATGTCGCCGACAGCACCTTGTGGTTCCAGCCACTTCACTGGGTGCCGGTTGTAGAATGGCCAGGGTGGCACGACAACAAGGAACGTCAAGGCCGTGCCGCCAAGCCCAATGTAAACAGCCAGCTTGATATCTTGGAGGATAAAGCCGACGACAAACGTGAGTACCTGAAACACAAAGGCGGTGCGATCAGCGAATGGTGGCCATCAAGGTTGGTCTCAGGCAGCAAAGACGAGACGTACCCCGAACGCAGAGAGCAGAAAAGTAGACAAGAGCTCGGCCTTCTTTTGTCCTTCAAAGTCCTGTTGGTAACGCAGATGGGTCAGCGGGAGGGAGCGCCAAGGGTTGGACTGATCCGCCTATGACAACATACAATCTGGCCCTCGGCGAGATCCCGAACTTGGTCCAGAATCATCTGTTCAGCCATGGCGATGCGACCTTGCGTCAGGCAAGATCGGGAGTTGTCCGTAGAAAGTGGACAAGAATTGGTGATACAACGAGGAGCCGGGCGATCAATTCAAAGTGTTCCTCCCAGAAGTACCCGGGATAGCTTGAGGATTGAGAAGCGGATGCAACAGCCTGGATCGCGATGCGGTTGCAGGATGGGCGTGCTGCAACGTGGTGTTCCTTAGGTAAGCGATGCTTGTGATGCTATCTGGACGAGTGGCTACCTTGCCTTGGGTGGTGCACAGTATGAACTCGTGCCGACGGAAGCCCATAATTAATCCTCCCATCAAGATGACGACGCATCGGACATGTTCCGAAGCATGCCCCAACCGCGGAACCTGCCCGAGAGCCTTACGCAAGTAAGGCAGTTCCTGACTAAATTTTCTGGCCTCCCACCTCTTAGGAGAGGGATATCAGCCCCAATGAACGACGTCCATTCTTTGACTTCGACATTTCGTTGCTTCGTCTTTCCCACTCTCCTCCGTTTGTTTGTCTGCACCACCCAGTCTCTCAATCTCAACTGCAAACACAACAACCGCATCAGTTGCCAATTTTTTCGTGTCTCCAATCCACGCACTCCTCGGTTTTATCGAGTCTAGAGAAGGTCAAGCTCGTTATTTGGCACTCTGACTTTGGTCCGATATCACAATCACCTCATCGCTACGACTGAACTCTTCTGGCTTCACGACGCCCACCCGCCCGCGTCGAATTGAACACAGAAGGTCGCAAGACCCAACAACACATCTCTAGTCGTCAGAACACCACCAAGTTGGCTTCACTCGCCCCGCTTCAGCTCTTCCCTACCCGTTCGCTCCTAGGTCCTGGATTCTGGGTCTACAGTGGAGTGAACAAGAAGCCGCCTTAAGTAAACCTTGCCCGACAATCGCGACCGAACTCTGCAGCGACAAAACCAAGCACCCTGACTGTCACCTCGGCAGAATACGACGCCTGCCTTGGGTCTGGACAGCAAAACATACCCACGATCTATGCGCGCAGTGCGCTACAGCTGTAGCCAGCTACCCGGCAGCGATATTCGCTTCGGCTAGTCAAGTTATGGGAGCCAATATCTGAGTTCAGACGCAGGGGCTCCTGACGGCACAATTCGATCAAGCGCTGCTTAATCGTTAGATTCCATCTTCAAAACACCAACTCTCACGACCCCGACTCCAACTCCGACCCCATCTGGTTTCACAAAATGTCGGATCACGAGGAAAACGGCTCCGATGTGGGCTTCAAGACGCCTATTCCTGAGCTGGATGATCACAGACATCAGCCACCCTCTTCTCAGCAACATGAGCGGGTCCGTCGAGGTACCTTCGATTCGCTGTACGGTGCTCGTCTTCTGGCCGCCGACGATGATCAGGCACCGGACAATTCCAAAAATCGACTGAAAAGCTCAGAGGAGGCAATCTTGGACGACGAGATCGATCAGGCATCACCCACTACCCGGCGCCCTCGGCGGCCTACGGTGGAGACTATTGGCGAGCAGCGTTCGGTCTCGCCTCCCAACTCTGTCAAGGCTTTTGCCGAAGCTCGCCGTCGCGAACGTGAGATGTCGTTTTCGGAACCGAGACCTGAGGAAACTGAACTACATCGAGCTATTTCCATTGCCAGTCGTCGAAGCAGGCCGCGCACTGTGGATGATGACGCCGTCAGTATGGACTCGAATCACACAGCCGAGGAAGACGTTTGCTTTCCACTTCAGGACAAGGGCAGGAAGGATCAGTTGTACATTGATTTCGACTACCTGGAGAACTTCTTGCAGTCTGAGTCTGCTGCACGTGCTCTCAGCAAACAGGAGACTGTGGACAGAAGCTTTGCGGATTTACGACCCCAAGGTTCCAGCTGCGCCCCTGATGGGATCCAGTTGGCCACTCTAGACGGAGACATCCTTGACATGCCCTCCGAGTCATCGATGGCGGACGACAACAAAGAAAAGCCCACTCTGGCCGACGAGTTAAGGGCTCCTCAGCAGCCGCCCATTGATAAGAACCGTTTCAGCTTCTTCTCCTCGGCTTGGGAGTCCACCATCCATGCTCAAGACTTTGGTGACCTAGTTCTACCAGGAGAGGATGTTCGGGGGTTGTTTGCTTTGCCGCCAAACGAATCAGACGGTGTCTGGTGGCTCAATGTCAACAACCCAACAAAAGAAGAAGTCCAAGCCATTTGCAAGGCATTTGGAATCCACCCTCTTACGATTGAGGATATCACCACTCAGGAGGCACGCGAAAAGATCGAGCTTTTTCCTTCCTACTACTTCGCGAGCTTTCGCTCGTTTCAGACAGTAGAAGAAGACGATGGGCAAGAGTATGAGCCATTTAATATCTACGTTGTTGTGTTCAGAGAAGGGACTTTGAGCTTCAGCTTTCAACCAAATGCTCATGCTTCCCACGTTAGGAAGAGGATTGCTTTGTTGAAGGATTATGTTGCTCTCAGCAGTGACTGGATTTGTTACGCGATGATGTAAGTCCCTCTGTTGCCCAGAGCATTACTCCCTAGCGAGGCTAACCGTTGTCTTCTTATTCATCAGTGACGACATTGTTGATTGCTTTGCGCCAATCATTCGAAAGATTGAGTTGGAGGCTGACTCGATTGAAGATGAAGTCTTCGTCATTCGCGAAGGCGATTCAAGCGTCTTCTTGCGGTCCATCGGGCGAGTGCGCAAGAACTGCATGGCATTGATGCGTCTGCTTGGAGGAAAGGCTGACGTACTCCGTGGTTTTACCAAGCGCTGCAACGAAAACTACAAGGTGACACCTCGGATGGATATTGGCTTGTACCTCGGCGATATACAGGATCACGTGGTCACGATGGTCACAAACCTCGGACACTTCGAGAAGATTCTGTCTCGTTCTCACAGCAACTACCTTGCACAGCTATCCATCAACAACATTGCACAGGGAACAGACACCAACCGGGTGCTGAGCAAGATCACCTTTCTTGCCTCAATCCTGGTGCCGATGAACCTCGTAAGTGGTTTGTTCGGCATGAATGTTCGCGTGCCTTTCCAGGATGGTCCGAACGTGATTCCATTCTTCACCATTATGGGCAGCCTGTTCTTCTTCTGTATCGTCATCTTGGTATGGGCTCGTAGAGCCAGGTACATATGACGGCATGGTAAGAACCCGCTACATCTTCCAGCTTAGTTCATGCACACACACACACAATGACCCGGCACGCGAGGGTATCAACTGCTCGATGAAATTTAGAAACGCTTTCCTAGGTATCAAAATATACGCTCTTAACAAAACCAAAGAAACTCTGTCTGCCAGGCTGAGGACCAAGGCAACGTAGATGTGACATCAATTCAAGACATGCACACTCAGTATAGGGCGTGCTGCGTTCTCATCCAATCTCTCCATGTTTTTGGTCTTGCTTTGGAATACCCCTAATTGCGCTTCACAGACATGGTTCAATTCCACTGCTCATGATTCCCACACCACAGAGTTCAGGTTTGTCATGACGCAAGCCTCACCGTCTCGCTTCACAAGCCGCCCAATTCGGGAGACCTGTTCACCCGCAGCCTCCAACGCTGCTACAGTATCCTGTACTTGGTCCACGCCGACAGCCACCACCATACCGATGCCCATGTTGAATGTGCGGCACATTTGTAGCGCCTCAACATTACCGCTGATCTTGAGCCACTTGAAGACGGCCGGCACTTGCCATGACGTCAAGTCTATCTCGGCAGCGAGTTCGTCTGGCAGCATACGAGGCACGTTGTCGATCAGACCTCCACCGGTGATGTGTGCGAGTCCCTTGACAAGCCCCTTTTCGACAACTCCGCGCAAGCTCTTCACATAGATTCGTGTTGGTGTCAGCAGATTCTCGCCCACGCTCCGACCTTGGTCCCATGGCGCCTGGTCGGAATATTGCAGTCCTTCGCGTTCCACAATTTTGCGAACGAGTGAGAACCCATTCGAGTGCACGCCACTTGAAGAAAGTCCCAGAAGAACATCTCCCTGTGCCATGTCCTGAGTACGCGGAAGTCGGTGGCGGCCAGTCATGACGCCAACGGCGCAGCCCGCCGCATCGTAGTCATCTTTCTGGTACATGCCTGGCATCTCGGCAGTCTCTCCGCCGACCAGCGTGCAGCCAGCATCGATGCAGCCCGCCGCCACACCCTCAACGAAGGATGCCGCCGTGCTGAGGTCCAGCTTGCTGCAACCATAGTAGTCAAGGAACATGAGAGGTCGCGCACCCTGAACCACCAGGTCGTTCACATTCATGGCGACCAAGTCGATGCCCACCGTGTCATGTTTGCCCATCTTCTGCGCAATGAGCAGCTTGGTACCCACGCCGTCGATGGCACCAACAACAATGGGAAGCTGTCCATCTTCCGTCTGAATGCCACACTTGGCCAAATCTACCTCACCTCCAAAGCCTCCAATCTCAGCATCTGCACCAGGCTGTCTTGTGGCCCTCACAGCCTTCTTAATACGCTCCACAAAGTCATTGCCAGCGTCGACGCTCACGCCGGCGGCGGCGTATGTGAGCGCCTCCTTAGCCCCAGTCTTGTTTCGAAAGGCGCGGTGAGCGATGTCCTTGCGGTAGTACATCTTGTCAAACTGGATCAGCTTGATACCCTCCTGGTATGCCTTGTTGACCGCTGCCTCCAGGGACTCGGCAGCCGTCGCGTTGACGGCAATAACCCGACCGCCCGCAGTCTGGAGCTGTCCTTCCGCCGTGAGTATTGTTCCGGCGTGGAAGACGGTGATGTCAGGCGAGCTTGACGCCTGCACATTCATCGGCGTGCCCTTGGCGTAGGCGTCGGGATAACCTCCAGCAGCGACAACGACGGTAGCGCTGAATTTTGGCTCGATCTTCACCTTGACGCAATCTAGGCGAGCTTCGTGCGCCGTGCATGCGAGCATGATTTCGGCAAGATCGGTATCGGCAGACAGAAGCGGCAGAACAGTTTGCGTCTCTGGGTCGCCAAAGCGGACGTTGTATTCAAGAGTCTTGGGTCCGTCAGGGCCGATCATGAGCCCAGTGAACAGGACGCCCCTGAAGGGCATGCCGTCTTGACGCATGCCTCGAATGGTAGGCTGCACAACCTCATCTTCGATGCGTTTGATCAATGCATCCGTGGCAATTGTGGTGGGTGCGTAGCAGCCCATACCGCCGGTGTTCGGGCCCTGGTCTCCATCTCCGATCCGCTTGTGGTCTTGCGCCGGAGGCAGCGAGATGGTGTGGGTACCGTCGCTGAAAGTGAGAATGCTGAGCTCGTCGCCGGTCAGAAATTCTTCGATGACAACCTCCTGTCCCGCGTCTCCAAAAGCCTTGTCGACCATGATCTGCTTCAGAGCAGCCTTCGCCTCGTCTTTGGTAGCCGGGATAATGACGCCCTTGCCGGCGGCGAGTCCGGTGGCCTTGATGACGACATTATGCGATATGCGATCGAGGTATGCGAGAGCCTGGTCAAAGTCGGAAAAGTTCTCGTAAGCGGCGGTGGGAATCCCATGCTTCTTCATAAAGTCCTTGGAGAAGGTCTTGCTACCCTCCATGCGAGCGGCCTCTTTGGAGGGACCGAAGCAGGGAATCGCAGCGTCGCGGAAGTACCCCTCGACGCCATCGACGAGAGGCGCCTCCGGGCCAGGAACAACCAATGTGATTGCATTGGACTTGGCGAATGCGACGAGCGCCGGGTAATCGTCCGCAGCAACGGAGGAGATATTGGTGGTCTTGGGACAGGTCGCAGTGCCACCATTGCCCGGAACCGCAAAGATGGCCTCGACGGTGGGGGACTGGCTCAACTTCCAGGCGAGCGCATGTTCGCGACCGCCATTACCAATAAGCAAGATCCGCATGGTAGAAGCCATCGCAATGGTTGGCAAATTTTGAAGCGATATCGGTAGGTTGAGTGATGGAGGGGTGACTGGGGGACAAAAAAAAATTCCCCCACTTGCCTGATTGTGTTGATGGGTGCGGAAGCAAGCGGGAACTGAACTACCCCTCTGTCAACCCCACATTGTGACAGATAAGAAGATAAGATATGGATAAGCAGCTCACTTGATGACTGAGCTTCGTGCGAGCTTGGTTGACGGCCTGAGGTGCAAGCAGACCTGGTGTTGCAGCGTTGAATCCTGTGACGACCTCCTATTGCTCCAAGGTCTCACATTCTCACCAAACGCAAAAACAACAACAGCACCCTCAAGCCTTCCGCAGTATCAACTGAACTTCGTTAGCGTAAGTTTTCTGGTTTTGTTCAATCATAACTCCGATTGACACCCAGTTCCTCTCAGATCTGCCAAAATGGACGCCTCGCGACAAGGAATCGAAAACTCAGACCTCGAAAAGCTCAACGACAAGGACAAGCAGGAGCTTCGTCAGTTCCTTGCCAACGAGTCGCAAAGATCGCAGATTCAGTCCCGTGCGTCCCTCACTGCCTACGGCCGCTCGTCCGCCGCCACTTGATCGTCCCTGCAGATACAGGCGTACTAACATGTCGTAGAAACACATGCGCTCACCGAGATCTGCTGGAAAAAGTGTGTCACGGGCTCCATTCGAGGATCCAAGCTGGACAATGGTGAGGAGAAATGTCTAGCAAACTGCGTCGACAGGTTTTTGGATGTCAACTTCTTGACCATGAAGCACCTGAACAGCATGCGTTCTGGTTAAAAAGAAGATTTTGTACAAGAACATGACGGCATAACTGTATCATCAAAAGTGGAATATCATGTGTACTAAATTGACAACGTTCGTCGCATGTGCAGTCCAAAAGAGCTCGGACTTCACCCTGTTGACGGGACATGCACAAATCATAGGGGCATCGTCACCGCAATTCATGTTACAAAGACTCAGCGATTCGGCGTTCATGTGGATTGTGGACGTGTTTTCGGTACGCGTGCCGACTACACTAAATCGACGTGTCGATTGTGTTTGGGTGCCTATGGTGTTGCCACACCAGGCGTTTAAAATGACAACCTGTGACGCCCTATGCCCATGCTTTGCGAGTGAAAGTCCTCCACCGAATAGACCGAACAGACCGATTCCAATCACCTTTTAGACGAGGGCCAGCTTGGTGGCAGCAATGTCGAGGGCATCGACATCGGGCGTAAGGCGGGCGTAGGCCTTCTTGGAACCGTCGGGGCTTCACTTCGGTTAGTTATGGGCAGCGCTGACTTGGGTTTGATTCCAACACATACCGGACAAGGGTGTTGATCTTGACAGTGTCAATGTCGTAGAGCTTCTTCAGGGCCTGCTTGATCTGGGCCTTGTTCGCCTTGATGTTGACGATGAAGACGAGGGTGTTGTGCTCCTCGATCTTCTTCATGGCGCTCTCGGTGTTGAGAGGGTGGATGATGACCTTGTGCTCATCGAGACGGGGCTCGTGAGGGATCGACTTGCGGGGGTACTTGGGCGAGCGCGAGACCTGGAGGGTCTTGGGCAGGTGGAAGCTGGTCGTGTACCTGACCTTGGTCTTCTTCTGGGAGTTGGTCTGCGCATCGAGCATTAGCGGACCGCGTGAGAAACACACTCAGTAGAACGGCAATTCCTGCACTTACACCCTTGAGGGCAGCCTTAGCAGCAGCGTTGGCCTGCTTGGAGCCCTTGGGCGCCTTGGAGGCGCCACCTAGATTAGAGAAGAAGCATCAGCAATCGCTCTGTGAAGAACTCGCAAAGTCTGCTGCTGCATGATGCCCAGGCAACTGGTGTCGAAAATGCCGGAGTAACAAATTGGTGCGGCGACGCATGTTGCGCAAAAAGGATTTTGGGGTCAAGTTGTATTACCCTTGGTCTGCGTCTTGGGAGCCATTTCGACGATGTTGCTGGACGTGTTAGGCGGGTTGGGCGTGTCGGATGGTGTCGAGGTCAATCGCTGAAGGGGAACTTTTTTTCCCTTTCAAGCAAACGAGTGAAGTTTGTGTGTCGATATTGGAAAAGCCGCTAGGGCAGCGGAGAGGGCCCGCTTACCGGGAATTGTGATTGGTCGGCATGGTGCTAGAGCGGGACCGAATCATGAGGTCACGTGAGGAAGCGTCCTCAACCAACTTCGAAATAATTTCCTAACGTAAGCAATGTCTGTGGAGTACTGAGCTGGAGGGAGACCAGGCAAACATAGTGGTCCATGTGATAAGAAGGCTCTAATTTTCATCTCTCGAACTACAGGAGCTCAAGTGCATCACCAGCTTTCGCAGTTTCACATACCACCAGCAAGCTTCTGTCGTGCCTTAATCGCCCAGTATGGCGAGGAAACAGAGACATGCGACCACAAGCTTGTCTCGAGGCCGCCCCCCAACTCTACAGCGCAAAGTTCATTCGATATCCAGGAAAGAAACTCGGACGCTCATCAACGCCCACCACACACTCCAGAAGAGACGGCAACAAGCCATCTCGCGCAATGACAGTGTTCTAGTAGCAGCTATCGAGGCAGAGATTTCGTCCCTTGGCGGCATCGCAGAGTATCAACGGGCCAGCCTTCAAGGGCAGAGAAACGATAGGGGCGGCGACAGCTCCAAAGTACTTCTTGAGTGGCTGAAGCCTGCTATCACACATATGAAGGCGGCCTCATCGGTACCAGATCAACGCTTCCGCATGCTCGAGGTGGGAGCACTGAGCACAGAAAATGAATGCTCGCGAAGTGGCTTATTTGAGATGAAACTCATCGATCTCAACAGCCAACACGACGACATCCTTCAACAAGACTTTATGGAACGCCCTTTGCCGACGAAAGACAGTGAACGCTTCGAAATCATCTCACTTAGCTTGGTCCTCAACTACGTTCCCGACCCTGTCCTACGGGGTCGAATGCTGCATCGCACCTTGGCATTCCTACGTGAACCACGGATCGACCTGCCTGGGGAAGGCAGCGCAATATTTCCGGCACTGTTTCTCGTGCTTCCTCGTAGTTGTGTGCACAACTCGCGATATTGTTCACTCGAGCGGTTGACTGAACTCATGGCTCTGCTGGGCTACACGTGCATACAGACCAAGTACACCAACAAGCTGGCGTACTTCCTTTGGAGGCGGACGGTGCCACCTCGGAATCCCTTGCCGATTTTCCCCAAGAAAGAGGTTAATGCCGGGGGAGATCGCAACAACTTTGCCATTGTTCTCAATAAAGCATGAATTAATGGCGTCAAATTTATCTACCTGCAGACTATCCGTCGCTGCAGCGTCGGTGCTTCTACATCGCCCTGATGCAGAATATGCCGTGAGAAGCATGCCCAAACTAGGATGCGGGGCAGAGGGATAATGCGAAACTCGACTGCGTGCCTGAGTCGGCATCAAGAGCTCTTCGAAGATTCGTTTCGCTTCCCACCGACGGCCAGGCCCTCAAAGATTTGAACGGCCTGGCCCTCGCCCACATGGCATTCCGGTAGCGGGGCGTTGCCCGGGCGCACCACGACAAGACTGTGCATTCCAGCTGCTCGTGCGGCGGAAACCTCATCCACGTTGTCGCTCAAGAAAAGCCATTCCTGGGGTTGAGTGTCGGGATATCTGGAGAGAATGCTCGTATAGCTGCTAGATTCCATCTTCATCCCGGCGTTGACCGTGTCGAACCAGTCCGAAATGATGGGAATCAAGCTGGGCGGTGAGGCATTGGTATGCCCAAAGAGAAGCTTCTGCGCAGGAACCGAACCGGACGAGTAGATTATGAGCTTGATGCCAGCATCGTGCCAAGCCCGCATGCTCGGAGAGACGTCTGGAAAGAGAGGGGCTTTAATCTCCCCTGATTCGTAGCCTGCTAGCCAGAGGTAGCCTTGCAAGGCCTTGAGGTATGAGACCTTGACATCACGCTTGACAAGGTCCGCAACGTGGGCCTCGAAAACTGGCCTTGAGGACGCTGCTGGCTCAGGGAACGCGTTGCGGTACGGAGCAAAGTCTGGACTATCCCACTTCTTGTCTAGAGTCGCAGGCAGGGCTTGAAGTGCGTAAGGAAACTGAGCAAAACCACGTCGTCAGCTGTGCCATGTCCGCTCACATGCTGCCTGGCCATGCCATCTAAGGCGGTGAGTTGGCTTAGCGGCCCAGGCGACGTAGACCAGATATCGACGAAGAACCTACCAGGACATCCTTGACGAAAGAAATCGGACAAACAGTCCCCTCTGACAGGAACACAAATCATCAGCCTCTCACATCACACTACCAAACCACGGGGCGAGGGGCCAGGGGAGCCAATGGAGGGAGTAATGTAAGATTGGGAGGTGAAAGGGTGCGGATGGGCGGAACCCACCAATGTCCAGCAAGACAACCTTCACGGCCGCCAAGTCGGCCGCGGACGTGCCGCTGGTATAGTTGTCAATTATGATTCCCATTCACCATGGATGAATGACGTACCAAGCAAAAGTCTCTTGATTGTCGTAGGTCACCGTATTATCTTCGCAGACGGTGGCCATCTAATCCCAATGTGTAAGTCACAGTCAACTTGGAGGGGAGGTACAATGTCCGCGACATCGGTCTGTTGCTTACAGAACATGGGTCCGATGCACAACAGATGCCAAATCTTCCAGATGTCTGAAAATTGACACCAGAAGAACACATCATGGCAGACGCTGCACATTTTCTGGTCAATCACTGAGCCACCAAGCAAGAGTTGTTCAGTATCCTACTTCCTGTGGGACCCATAGACCATCCTTGAAACTCGGTAGAAGCCTGTTGTACTGATGGCGGCGGGGTCGAAGATGGCACCGACACAGGTCTGTCTGTTGTAGCAGAGGCCGTGGCCTCTGGAAGGCTCTCAATACCTGCTGATACCGACATGTCGGCTATCAATGAAAACGCTCTCGGTCCCGTAGTCTGTATGGTCGTATTCGCAAGCGTCAGGTTGACCGAATCGCTGCTGTGTTGTATGTCGGCCGGAGGCTGCTTGTGAAGCGTGTCGGTGGACGCGAGAAAGGGGCGGGATCGCGAGCTCAAGAGGTCAGCTTGTTGCCGCCGCCCCGCGTGCGGGCTCTACACAGCCTTATGTTATGACCGTTCGCCATTTGCGCCAAGCAGGCCGAATCCTGCAGCAAGGGCTTGCAAGGGCTTGCTGGGACCACCAACAGCGCGGGCGAGATGGCTGTACAGTCTACTGCCAGGGTAATTGCTTATTGGGCTGATGGGGCAGCACAGCACAGCATTTGGCGTAACGTTTGCTGTCTGCCAGGCCGTACCAGCCCTGTAGCTCCACGGGAATCATCCAAAAATACCTTCTCGCGTGCGGCTGGTGGCAGTGCAGGCCAAGCAGCCGCTCCCGCGTCTGGGGCAACAACTGTGAAGGGCATAGCTCCCATCCTTCCAAGGCTTGGTGCGAATCAAACCCCTGGTCTAACGGGGCTAGGTCGAATCTCGACCAGTCCTGTCGGTCCTGAATGGTAAGGTGCGCCTCTGTGGCTGCTGCGGGCCGTCTGTTCTTATCCAGCTGGCGACAATTTACCTAGGCCAAGGGAGATTAGAGCTGATCTGATGGACGGTTTCGTGGTGCGCTTTTGCTTTCTGCGCAGAAAAGTCTGGCCTCCTTTCCTTGAGGTCTAGCTGCAAAGCTCACTCTCTCTAACCATGTCCTCTTGCAAAGGACAGGACAAGTTATTAGCGCTCTTTACATCGCCAGGAGAAAGTTGGCTCCAATTTTGCAAAGATGCTCTGATGTCAAGTCGATCATATAATATGCATCAACGGACAACACGGCCTACGACCAAGATTGCTCAGCGTTACAATCCAAACAAGGCGGCGACGCCCAACCTTGTGCAGGCGAGTAAGCTGGGAGTGGGGGCTGAATCGAGAGCTTCGACCATAGTTGCGGGCGAGATCTACATCCGCTGCAGCGAACCCAAACGATTCCCCCGCCTCGCGTGAGACGTAAGACGCACTGGCGACTCTGTCACCTTGGTAAGGCTCACGCCAGACATTGGGTCTTGAGCCAACGCGTACGAGAGTAAGCGCCGCATGTAGCGTGTACTCGCTCTCGTCTATATTATCATTGCAGCTTTGCTCGCAGTCAAGCCGCATGCTACAGTCGCTGTTGAGGGATTTCGCACATGCCTTGTGCGGAGATGGAATGGGAAAGCCTTGCCGTGTCTTGGCGTTTGGCGGCTCACCCGCTGGATGGATGGTGGGTTTCCATCACACGCCCATTTTGCATCTCCTCGCATTGAAGCTCGTAACAACAAGGCGATGCCTAACGTCTCTGATTCTAGTCAAGTACAGGACTTGCTCTCGTCATGTTGCATGCGATTCTCTTAGGCCAGTCGTGTCGCATTAGCCGCGCTCAGGGTGATCTTATAGTTTGCTGGGTGCATGGCAGAGATGTTACCGCGAGGAGCAGGCATAACAGGCGCGCCAAAGTCGTGAGATCGATGCCCCGTGTTGCTTCGTTTGTCGCTTGGCTGGGGTAACTGATTGCTGGTGTGATGTTCTCGGCGATGTGTAACTCCATGTCCTGAGTTGATCAACTGTCGCAGGGTGAGCGAGAGTGCGACCCTCGCGACTACCTGTCCACGCCTCGGCCATCCGAGGGCCCTGCCATCGACTGTCGGCTGCGAGGTTCGGAGGTCGGCGATACGAGTAGCTCGCGGGGTCAATAAGCCAAAGTTGGGGAAAATGGGACCATTATTACTCGGGGTATGGGGTGCGGGGAAGTAGGGAGTAGGTTGTAGGGAACAGACCGAGTACCCCGTGTGTTGGATCTGAGAATCTCGTGCGTTGGAGCATAGAAGCTTTGGTTTCTCGAGTTCCTGGACATCCGCGAACGAACGTCCCCAAACCTCTAGTGTCAGGGGGGTGGGACGGGGTCCGGAAGGTATCGGGCAGGGGACACGAGGCAAGTGGCACCAGTGCCTCCACTAGGGTCCTTAGTATGTCAGGTACGATATAGCAGGAGGGAGGAGCGGAGGCGGGGAATGGAGAATGGGGAAGAGGGAAGGAAGGAAGGAGGGGAGAAGAATAGCAGGGACGAAGGGTGGAAGGGAGGAAGGTATCGTGCCACCCATGTCGGGCAGGTGCGCAGGCGATCATACTTTCCACGGAGAGGCATGAATGACGCTTCCAGACACACCAGTTCAGACAAAGACGGCAATTCCTTGCTCCTTAGTGCTGCAACAAACGTGACCCAGACCCCCTGGATGCGTGATGCCAGCAAAATTGCCTGAGTTGCGTCAACTCGCTCGACAGGTTACGTCTTTCGGTCAACACCATACCCCGAACCAGAACCCAGGATACTCCTATCTCAAACGTATCCCGCCATCGACGGGAAGATCTATCAGCACGAAGAAGGCGCGTCGATCTGCCTTTCGAATCTCTTGGCCAGGCTTGGCTCAAGGAACTGCACAATGGCGTCAATGGCAATTGGCCACGCGGGCTCCCAAAACAGGAGCCAGTCGGCAAACCCGAGTCATGGCGGCGTTCGTCCCGACTAGGAGATTGAGTTTTGAAGCCCCCCCGGACGGTTTTCGCCTGTGTGTGTCGTTGGTGCCTTTCAGCTACCATGCCTTCTCCTCGGAACTGCAACATCTCGTCATGCCACCCGTCGGCTAATACCAATAATGACCGATGCCTTCGGTTTATTCCGTCCACTTACTAGGGAAACAAGCCCTTAGCAGCCACAGCCGCCGCCCGCCACGAGGGAAGCCTGCAGCGGCATGGTTCTCCCTTTCTTCCAAGCAGGTGGCCATGTCTTTGAGTGCTTCCGCAACAAGACGTTAGCCACGAGGCACACCAAATTATTGCTAACATCGAATCAATGCCACCTTTGAAAGCCGGTGTCCCTGCTTGGCAGCGTTGTCGGGCTTGGTCCGCTCGCAAATCGCTCAGTCCCGCAACGCAGGATCGACGCTGCATCCCATCAAGGCAACCCGACAGGAAAACGGGCTTCAAGAGAGTGTGTGACCACAAGAACAAGCAGGCCGCCTGGTCGTGATTGAGGCTCTAGCGGCACTTCGACGGTGGCCGCCCGGTACCCAGACCACACTTCCGATGCCGACCTAGCCGTCTGACACACACTACCCACACCTCTGGACCCCAAGTCCCTTTGAATGGCCAATCAAGAGTCCCTCCGAATGTGAGAGCGCCGTGTTCGTCGAGGCAATTTGGCGTCACGACTCGTGCCATTTCAGCCGCTACCGGAGTCGAGGGACGGTCGTCTGCCGTCTGATCCGTGAAAACCGGGGCTTGGCATGGGTCTCCGACAGCGCCTTTCCCGGCTTGGCATGGACGTCCACCCCCGGACAACAGCTTTCTTGTTCCATTCTCGCGCCCTCGTTGGACGGAACTTGGCCGACAAATCGTGCAACAATGGGTCGACCATTTAAGCATGTTTTTCTCGCGTTTCTGCGGAGCCAACGTAGCCACCCATCCCTCTCCATGGGGGTTGGGGGGCTTATTTGGGGGACTCTCTTGGGGGGCTCAACACAACAGGTCTGACCATCACACCCCTTCTCATTGGGCCCAGGCCTTCTAGACGCCGACCGACGACCGACGACCAATTCAACGTTGCCAGGGCCTCGGGCAAGCGAGATGGAATCCACGCGGTCCATTATCGTCGCCACCGGAACCCCCCCCCCCTTCCTTGCCCGTCGTCCCCTGCCCAGGCATGAGAGCGGCCGGAGGAATGACCGACTGCTGCACCACTTGGACCAGTCATGAGACGACTTGCTTCACCAAGGCTACTCCACACGCTGCGTGCGACTTGTGAGCGCGGCGGACTTCTCAGCGCAACCTCGTTGTACCATGTAGGTCACGAAGTGGGCGTGTTGCGCGCGAGTAAGTCTATGCAACCATTCCTCAGATCCGTCTCCATGGGGGAGGCTTCAGGTCCCCACGATGCCCTAGGGGGCATGAGGGGCAGAGGGGTAAGACAAGCGGGGTGGTAGCACCAGAGTAGATGTCCAGAAAGAAATAAAAAGGATGGAAGCCGCATCCCCCCAAGTTGGTTGGGGCAGAACAGCTTGGTCTCCCATCTGAGTGTCTAGCCTTCTCGACGCGCCTCGCCTCGCCTCTCCACTCTCATTGATACTCTTCCTCCGTTCATCCTCACAGACAGCCCAAGATGGCAGGCGGCGTCAAGAAGCCCGTGAACATCTTCAACTTGAAGAACCTGGGCGAGCCCGAGGGAGTCTTCAACTGGCGACTATGGTTTGCCGTCGTCTCCTTTGGCCTGCTCGGTGCGGCGCGTGGTGTTGACGAGGGTCTCATTTCCGGCGCTTTCAAGTCGAAGGACTTCCAGCGCTTCATCCACTACGAGAACTACGACCATGTCGAACAGACCAACATCAAGGCCAATGTTTCGGCCATGGTCCAGATTGGCTCCGTCGGCGGCGCTCTCATGTAAGTCGACGTCACACGCGCACGCCCGCGTCTGATCCTTGCAATGCCGAATCTAACTTTTTTAGTGCTTTCCTCATCTGCGACAAGATCGGCCGTATTTGGGCCACACGCCAGCTCTGTGTTGTCTGGGCTATCGGTATCATCATCTTCATGTGCAACAACGGCCACCTCGGCGCCGTCTACGCGGGCCGCTTCATCGCCGGTCTTGGCGTCGGCCAGACCCCTGTCGTCGGCCCCGTCTACCTCGCCGAAATCGCTCCCGCCTCAATCCGTGGTCTTTGCACTTGCATGTTCACCGGTTTCGTCTATCTCGGCATTGTCCTCGCATACTTTGCCAACTATGGCTGTCAGCTCCATCTCGGCGACAACACGCACAACCGTTGGCTCGTGCCCACTTCGCTCCACATTATGTTTGCTGGCATCATCTTCATCCTCACTTTCTTCCAGTACGAGTCCCCTCGCTTCCTCGTCAAGCAGGGCAAGGTCGAGGAGGCCACTGCTGTCATGTCTCACCTGCGCCACCTGCCTGAGGACCACGAATACATCGTGCGCGAGATCAGCGCCATTCAAATGTCCCATGAGGCCGAGCTCGAGGCTACCCGCGGTGCCAGCTTCTTCGGCAAGATCAAGGAGATGTTCCTTGTCCCCAGCAACCTCTACCGTGTCTATCTCACGAGCATGGTTCAGATTCTTTCGCAGTGGTCTGGTGCTGGTTCCATCACGCTCTACGCCCCCGACCTATTCGAGATCCTTGGTGTCACGGGCCAGAACGAATCGCTGCTCGTCACCGCCGTCTTCGGAATCGTCAAGTTCTGCGCCGCCATCATCTGCGCCCTGTTCCTTGTCGATGTCATCGGCCGCAAGCGCGCTCTCCTCATCGGCATCAGCCTGCAGGCTATTGCCATGATCTACGTCGCTGGGTTCCTCACGGGCATCCCCCAGCTCGGTGTTGTCGACGGCTTTGAGGTGCCGAAGAAGGACCTCGGTGCCAGCCGTGGCGCCATTGCCATGATTTACATCTCGGGCTTCGGCTGGGCTCTCGGCTGGAACTCCATGCAGTACCTCCTGACTGCCGAACTTTTCCCTCTGCGCATTCGTGCCCTTGCCACTTCGTGGGCCATGACCCTTCACTTCAGCAACCAGTACGGCAACTCGCGCGCCGTGCCCAACATGCTCCTGCCCGCGGGCCACGGTGGTATCAGCCCCAAGGGCACCTTCTGGTGCTTCGCCGCCGTTACCATCATTGGCGGCGTCTGGGTGTGGTTCTTCGTGCCCGAGACTGGCGGTCGCTCGCTTGAGAGCATGGACAGGCTGTTCGATCTGCCCTGGTACAGGATTGGTCTCTTTGGCAACAAGGATGCCGAGGAGCAGGATGCCATTTATGATGAGAAGGCCGAGGCTGCTGAACACAACATTGGCCAGTCTGAGCATGCTGAGAAGAGGGATGAGCGGAAGGAGATTGCCTAGGTGCACTGGTGTTGTAGTAGAGATTCCCTTATGACGCTTGATGACTAGACTAGGATTCGTTGTCAATCGAACCAACTGATTCAAATTCACGGCTATATCGTGCAGAACCTAGCGCATGTAAATGATTATGCGGCATGCACGCGCCCGCAGACCTAGACGGCTCACAGGAACGTCTGACGGGTTGTCCGGCCGGTGCGCACCGTGTTAGCAACAGCGTCCTCGGGGCCTTCGCTCGAACCCGTTCTGCGCTCTTCGATCCCACAAATCCGGTTCCATACCACAGGGCAAGTGCGAAAAAGGCTCCGTAACGCACCAGATCTACATTGAAAGCTCACCCACGCCCACACTACATACAGCCCACTGCTGCAAAGGTGGTTCCATGTGATGCGGTGGGCGAGAACCAGGTAGGTGATAGGTCAGCGCGGGCAGGGTAGGGGGTTTGGCGCGCAAGGCGTTCCCGCCGCACGAGAAGTAGTTGTGAGTAGTGAGTGTTTAGGTCTTGGGCAGATATCCTCGATGTCCTGTCGGCGACGATAGTCTTCGGGGTAACAAATTACTCTAGAGGATACTTCCTCCCGCGTGGCCAAATACCGTGGTCTGGCGTCGATGAATGTCCCCGTCAGTCGCCGGTTCAGCGTCGCGCGACTGACCAGGTAGATCTTGGCGGCGGACCGCGCGTTGCTTGGATGCTATATCGTCTTTGTTATAGAAACACGCGTTGCCACGAAGATGGTTGCGAGGCCGCGGCTGGGTTGGCTCATTTGCTTAGAAATACGTGAATAACAAGCTTTCGGCTCCGACGTCCGAGAGAATCTGATTCCTTGCCACGTGGACACATCACGACTGGCAGACCAACACATAGGCCTCCTCGCCGTCAAACAAGCAGATTATTCGATCGCGTCGTGACGATGGATCAACACGGCGACGATTCTCCCTTAGATGCCGATCCCCTGCTTGCAGACGACCCCGACGACGACTTCGACCCTTTCCCTGGCGGTGAAGTCGAGGGCCAGCACTTGATAGGCTTATCGTTCTCGCAGCGCCGCGCACAATGGACGAAGAGTTGGGCTCCTTGGCGACGCCTTGGTCCCAGGCATACCTTGGACGCTCTCCGACCCACGACTCCGTTCACCATTGTCGCGCTGCTCGCGTGTCTGAAGGCGACACTGTTTTCCAGCGGCATTCTCTTCCTGACGCCCTTGTTTCGCCTGGTAGAGGATGCCATCTGTCATGTGCACTACCAAAAGGACCTCTCCGAGCCGATTGAGGAAAAGGAGTGCAAGGTCGACGAGATACAATCGCAACTGGCGTACCTGCTCGGCACTGGCGCCGTGATAGGGGCACTTGTCACCCTCGTCGTCGCTTTCCCCTATGGTGTGCTCGCTGACAGGTGAGCTTGACCCTTTTTTTTTTTCTTTTTTTCTTTCTTTCAGTAGGATGGCTCGGGAATGCCTCGAAAACTGACAAACTCGCAGGCTCGGCCGCAAGCCCGCGTTTTTCCTTGCCTATCTCGGTATACTGCTCGGCTTTGGATGGGCGCCGTTCGTCCTCTCGGTATCGAAGCAGCCGAATCTGTGGACCCTGCTCCTGGGTCAGTTCTTCTTCCTCATCGGCGGTGGCGTGTCGGCGGCCGTGAACAGCATCTACGCCATGGCATCGGACGTGAGCACCGAGGAGAACCGGTCGACCCACTTCCTCTACCTCTCCATCGGCGGCGTCATCGCCGGCCTCGGCGTGCCGCTGGCGTCGGGCTTTCTACTGCAGACGTACGGACCGTGGGTGCCCATCAAGCTGGTGTTCTATCTGAGCCCCGTCGTCGTCACGGCGGCCAGCCTGCTGCCGGAGACGCTCCCCATCCAGCTGCCGGGCGGGCGCGGCGTCCCCTCGCCCAGGCGGCCCCTCGCGGCGGCGGTCCGACGGCACGTCTCCTCCCACCTCGCCGAGGTCGCCGGCATACGAGCGCTGCTGCGGAACCGCAGCCTGCTGTACTGCCTCGCGGCGCCGCTCATCTCGAACGCGAGCTCGACGTCGCACTCGACCACGTTCACGCAGTACATCAGCAAGCACTTCGGCTGGTCGCTGGCGCAGACGACGTACGTGCACTCGCCGCTCGCGCTCTGCCACCTGCTCGTGCTCGTGGCGCTGCCGCGGGTGTCGGCGCACCTCCTCACGCCGCGTGGCGGGCGGCTCGGGCTGACGAGCTTTACCAAGGACCTCCTGCTGACGCGGGTCTCGTACGGCGTGCTCGCGGGCTCGTCGGTGCTCCAGGCGCTGAGCCCGTCGGTGGCGCCGTTCCTGCTGACCTACGCGCTCGGCATGCTGGGGTCGGCGACGGCGCCGCTGACGCGGGCCATCACGACGGCGTTCGCCGAGAGGAAGGAGCACACGTCGCGGCTGTATGCGCTGTGCAGCATCGTCGACACGCTGGGGTCGTTCATCGGCGGGCCGGTGCTCGCGTGGAGCTTCTCGGTCGGCATGCGCTGGGGCGGCGTGCTGCGGGGGCTGCCGTGGATGTACCTCGCCGTGCTGTACGCGGGCGCGGGCGCGGCGTTCATGATGGTCGGTGAACCGCGGCACGCGAAGCTGCCACTGGAGACGGAGGGGGGCATGGGGTATGAATCTGCCGCCGAGGAGGAGGAGGAGGAGGAGGAAGAGGAGGGGCTTGGCGCGCGGTAGGCGGCCGCGTCATGTCTGGGGATGCAATTCCATTGTCTGTCTCTTATTCGTCTGCATGAGGAGCCGGGGACCCCTAGGCGTGAGGATACACACGGCTTCTCTGATCTCGCGGTTTCCGTCCAGGTGGAGGGAGTATTGCCTCCATTCTCGCTGTGTAGGTGAACGACGCCCTAAACGCAAAGATGCTAAAGTCAGTGACAGCTCCTTCCACGTAGAACAACATAGACGCGTCGTGCGGTGCAGCGCATCGGACAGTGGTATGAAGAAGCCCCTTCGATGGTTTAGGAAGCAAGAGTTCTGCAACATGATCGTGCAGAACTCCACCAAAAACAAGGTACCTAGCGATGAGCGTTCATGCCAGATGCCGGTCGGTGACGGTGGTCGCTTGAATCATGGTTCTCCGGGTTCGTAGAAGGGTCCGCGACATGGTAGAGTTCTGCGAACCCGAGGGTTTGTCCCTAAAGGTTTTGTCCCTCAAGGTGGGTGGTGTTGCTCTACACCTCCACTGGTGGCGCTAGTTAAGGACTGGCGAGCGATGGGGCATCATCGTCGCATTTCTGAATCCTCTCACCATTTTTGGGCTCGACTCGATCGCGCAAAAACATCGCAGGCACCACGAGCAACACCAACAACAGCACCAACACCACCAGCACCAACACCACCACCACCGCCAGCACCACCACCGCGCAACAGTCCATACAATCTCTGCACAGGGTCTATCGTGCGCGCCGTTGCGCTTCTTCCCGCTCCTGCCCCGCAACACCCACCACACAATGACGGTCGACAAGGGCATTCAGCAGAGCCCCCACAGCACAGGCATTCCAACAATTACTCTCACGACGCCCGAGGGCGCACAGCTGGCGTGCCCCGTCCTCCCCAGCAGCCGTGACAAGAAGACGCTCAATCGCCGCCCCTCGCTCTCCGCGTCCCAGCGACAGGGCCTCCTGTGCGTGCCGTCGCGGGGCACGACACGGCGCGACAGGATGAAGACCGACTTGTGCGACGAGTGCACGGCCCATCGGTGCCAGAAACACCAGCGTTGCGCCGCGTCGGGCCCCGACCTCGACGCCATCAAGACCATGACCGAGACGCGGACGAAGGACGAGGCCGAAGGCCGCAGGGTCGTCGCAGGCGCGGCGCGCGCCAGTTCGGGGCCGGCATGGTTGAGGATGGGGGCGCGAGTTGCGCCGCGGGGACTCGAGGGCAGAAGGATTCGCATCAATGGGCTGTGGTACTATGAGAATGTCGCGCGTGCCGCGTAGGGTCCATTCTGTGTTTCCGGGCTCGAGGTGGTGTGGGGGGGGGGACCGATACTGCATTGAGCGATATGGTCTTTATGCTTGTTTCTGCGATTCTGCGACTTGGAGGCATGATGCGACTCGGCACAACAGGGCACGACGATACGAAGAATGGTAACGTAGAACGATCCCTGTACAGCTGTACAGGAGAAAAGAGGACCAGGCAAGAAATAGGACAGTTCGACCCGCCAGCCGGACGGACGGCGGGAGGGAAACCCGCCAACGATGCCGCGACGACGTTTTGCTCCGTGCCAAGCACTCCCCCCTCAAGCTGCCCCCGGATCCCTGTCCTGGAGGGGGCTTGCGCCAATGCGACTCTATCGTCTGATGTACGTTCTCTGCAGGCGATCGGCAACCCTGAACGGTGCCCGCACGCCTTGGCGGGCTTCACAATGTGGGGGGAACAGAGGGGTATGTAGAGGGGCAGCGCGGGCGGACGTGACGAAAGGAGCGCGACATGGTGATGTCGTGGTGCTGACTGGTGGAAAATCTGGCTCAACTCCATGTACTCATCGACACACTGCCCTGGCGGGGGGTTTTTCTTTTGAGAGAGTTGTATGATCATGTGTGTGAGGGTATATAGATGGAAAGGGTTTGATCAATTCGCGTCCCCAGCAGGTCGAGTGGCTTTCCCGACCTGGCAACTGACCAGAACCGCTCGACGATTGGCGACGCGTAGAACTCGAACAGAGAACAGAGAGGACAAAAGAGACGACAAAAGAGACGACAAAAGAGACAGACTATACAATCCGATCGTACAGGCCCACGAAGCAGGACGAGTCAGCAGAACCATGTCCCTCGACGCGCACGCGCAGGCCCTCGCGGCGTCGCTGGCCAAGGCCAAGCTCGTGCCCGGCTCAGCCGACGGCCTCATCCCCGAGAACTTCCAGCCGGCGACCAAGCTCGACGTGGCCTTTGACGGCAAGGCGCTCGAGCTGGGCACCTTCTTCCGCGCCGGCCAGTGCAAGGTGCCGCCGAGCATCGCCTTCGCCGCCGAGGAGGGCGCCGCGGCGACGACGTCGTACCTGCTGCTGCTGACGGACCCCGACGCGCCGACGCCCGACAACCCGCAGTTCGCCTTCTGGAGGCACTGGGTCGTGCCGGGCCTGCAGCCGCTGAGCGACGGCGAGACGGTCGTGGCCGAGACGAAGCCGGCGCTGACCGAGTACCTGGGGCCGGGACCCAAGGATGAGTACGTTGCGCCTGGTGTGGCCCCGTCGTGTCGCTCCCCTTCTCCCTGCATGGCGAATGCTCTGCATGGCGGATGCTCTGCATGGCGGATGCTCTGCATGGCGGATGCTCTGCATGGAGAATGCTCTGCATGGCGAATGCTGACCTTGTCGTGACACACAGCTCGAAGCCGCACCGATACCTGTTCCTGCTGTTCCGCGAGCCCGAGGGTCTGCAGCTGACCAAGGAGGACGTCGGCGGGGAGGAGTTTGTGCAGCGGCGGTCGTTCAAGCCGGCCGAGTGGGCTGCGAAGCACGGACTGAAGCTGGCGGCCGTCAACTGGATGACGGTGGCCGGCGATGGCTGGAAGGAGGAGTGAGCATTTCGTTCGACGAGTGCAGAGCTAGACGGCACAATAGACGGTCATTCTGTTGCGACGACATGGGCATGGTTGCCAAAGGCTGACTGATGTGAGGATCATCTTCTCCTTTCGCTGAAGCATGTGCCGATGTTGGGACAATCCGTCCCTTCTAAGAGAGAGCCTTGAAAGCAGGGTTGTCGAAAGCAAAGTAGTCGACAGCGAGGTAATCGACAGCGAGGTAATCGACAGCGAGGTAATCGACAGCGAGGAAAGAGGTTCGATGTCAAACGAGAGTCGAGCTGCTGGCGATCGAGCAAGACGCAAGACGCGACCCCCAAATGGTCCGTGCACAAGCTCCAGCTCAACCTCGCCCCGACCTCGACGCGTCTGCTCTTGCCTCTGTCCATGTCTCTGTCCACTGCCTCTGTCCACTGCCTCTGTCCACTGCCAACTGGGCTTGCTTTCTTCATAGCATGAGACGTGCTGCCTTCACCATGCGTCGACAGTCTTCTCTTGCTGCGGCGAGAAAGATATCGGGTCAGGCTGAGGCCGACAGCTCCGAACCGGAGGTGAAGCCAACACCCATGCCAGTGCGATCATCAAAGGCCAAGACACGCTCTCGACCCCTAGAAGACGCGTCGCCCAGCACGACCAACAGCAAACCAGAGCAATCCGACGATGGAGAATCCGAGGAACCCAAGCCGAAGAGGCGAAAGACCGCCGTCCGGAAGAAGAGCAGCCACGCGCCATACACCAGCCTTTTCGCCCAAGGATCACCTTCACCCTCACCCTCACCAACGGCTGTACCCCCGCTGCGAAGCCACGCGCTCCGCTACCATCGCCCTCTCCTCCTCGACAGCGTCTCACACCGCCGAGACCTTCTGACATGGTTCGATTCCGTGAGCACCACCCGTCAAATGCCCTGGCGCAAGCCTTTTCTCCCCGCCCCCGTCGCCCGTGCCGACCTCGAACGTCGCGCCTATGAGGTCTGGATCAGCGAGATCATGCTGCAGCAGACCCGCGTCGCCGTCGTCATAGACTACTGGAACCGCTGGACCGCCAAATGGCCCACCATCCAGGACCTCGCTGCCGCCGAGCCCGACCACGTCCTCTCGGCCTGGCGCGGCCTGGGCTACTACAGCCGCGCCACCCGCATCCACGAGGCCGCCCGCCTTGTCGTCGCAGACGACAAGATGCAGGGCCTGCTGCCCCAAGACGTGGCCGAGCTCGAGAGCAAGGTCCCCGGCGTCGGACGCTACACCGCCGGCGCCATCTCGGCCATCGTCTTCGGCCACGCCGCGCCCATGGTCGATGGCAACGTGCTGCGCGTGCTGAGTCGACAGCTCGGCGTCTTTGGAAACGTCAAGACGGACAAGACCACCATCGACATGCTGTGGGCTGCCGCCGATGCCCTCGTCAAGGCGGTCGCCAGCGATGGCGACACCGGCGGCCGCAGCCGTGACGATCAGCCCCCTGTGAGCGATCGGCCGGGGCGGTGGGGACAGGCGCTGATGGAGCTGGGCAGCACCATTTGCACCCCCAAGCCGGACTGCGCGCAGTGTCCCATCACGGCGAGCTGTCGCGCGTATGCAGAAGGCCTGGCGCTCGCAGACCAGTCCAAGGCCGCTCGTGTGCCGGACATCGAAGACTCGTGTACATTGTGTGCGTCGTTTGCCGATTCAGAGGCCGAGCCTGCCGTGGCAGAGAAGCCGGTCAAGAAAGGGGCAAAGCAAGGGACTCTGTCTGCCTTCTTCAACTCGTCGTCCACAAAAGCCAAGAGCGCTCCGAACGTTGACTCGAAACCGACGCAACGCCAGATGGAGGCCATTGTTGAGCATGCCCGCAAGTTTCCTCTCAAAGTGGTCAAGAAGGCCGTGCGCGAGGAAGACACCCTCGTCTGCGCCATACGCCGAGCTGATGGTTGCTTCTTGCTGCATAAGCGGCCTGAAAAGGGGCTTCTGGCCGGGTTGTGGGAGCTGCCTTCGAAAATCCTTCCCGACGGGGCCCAGACTTCGAGCGCGCGTGTCAAGATGGCAAAAGCGCACGTCGCCAGCCTCCTGGGCAAGCAGGCGAGCCTCAAGCATGCAGGCGAACTGGGTACTGTGCCCTGGCTGTTCTCGCATCTGAAGCTGACGATGCATGTCCATCTTTTCGAGTTGGCTGGTCCTGAGTCGGCTTCCGGTGGTGAGCGTTGGGCGACAAGTGACGAGGTCGAAGCCGAGTCGATGGGGACAGGCATGCGCAAATGCTGGGCTCTCGTTCAAGACCACGACGTTTGAACTGTGCTTGACCTAGATGGCCGTTGAAAGTTTGAGTGCGTTGCACAGACCGGAGTGTCCACCATTGTCGTCTCTCTCATTGCCGCCCATCGATTCGGCGATGAGTGGAACGCAGACGCCTTCCCTGCTGTGCTTGTTGTACACCATACATGGTCGCAGTCATGAGCAGTAGCCTTGCCCCCGCCTTTCCAGACTTCACTTCGAGTGATCTCCGCCAAGGTGCTGCAGAGATCCCATCCAAATCCATCCAGCTCACCCACCGGTGAGAGCATCATACCCCTTTTTGGCAGGCGAGGAGATCAACCCATCACTATGACGATCGTAGCATGCACTTCATCAGCTGGTGTTGATGTCAAGGACCCGGCGACCCCCTCGCTCACTGGACGCAAAATTGACGATTCGCCCAAAGTCGACAGCAATTCCCTCCCCGAAGTCGATTGGCGAGAGAGGTCGTACCCCGAGACTGCATATTCTTCAATTCCCGAGGTCGTCGAGTTCCCACACGACCCAGAGAGCAGGTACGCTCGCAGCAGAGAAGCCCTCGGACGAGTCCAAAACAGCACCGTCCGAAGCTTCATCTATCGGAGACAGGGGTAGATCCTGGTGGCAGAGGTGCAAGATACCGCTGCTGCTCATCGCCATCGTCTGTGCTGGCGTAGCTATTGGATGCGGCATAGGCGTCGGTCTTGCAGCAGGCAAGGGCCATTCTGCCAGCGACGGCAGCGATATCTCGTGACTCCTGTGCTTCTCTCGGTCACCCAAGACAGGGTACTTACCCTAGGGGCAGCTCAAAACCCTCATCGCTCGCCCAGACGGCGCCCTCTACCTCCCACGCAGTCGCATCGTCCTCCAGCGCCCGCCATCCCTCGCCCACGTCAAGCGTCTACCTCGCGTCTCTGCTCCGCGGCCCAACCCTCCTCAGCAGCGCCGCCCTGCTCCAAGACGACAACGGCACGGCCTGCAGCTCGGCCGTCCCGTACGCGGCCCCGGGCCGTGCGCCCTGCGACCAGGCCTTTGAGCTGAGCGCGGGCTTCGCCTACCGCTGGCGGGGCTGCGGCCAGCTGCCGACCTACGTGGCCTGGGCCGTCGGCGGCGAGGCCGATGAGACGCGCCTCGGCGTCTGCGGGGATGTCCCTCCCGCGGCGCGTTGGGACTGCGGCGCCGGGCAGACGCTGGCGGCGGAGTGGCTTTGCGGGCCAGCGACGATGTGAGAGTTGGACTGCGACGGCCGGTAGGAAGTTGGCTCGCCCCTGTGATGCGCGAGAGAGAGGAGCAGCTGGGGCGTGGGCAGGATACGGCGTTCAGCGTCCAACATCAAGTCGACCGGTTCCAGCACCCGGGTGGAAGGCTAGAGTGGAATGATCAGAGTCACCGTGCTTCTCCTGTATTGATGGATCCCTCGTGACGTGACATGACATCCTGCATCTCGCTGTGTTGGTGGGTTCGCAGACCTCTGGGGACCGCAAGAAACAGCTGCTAGCTAGACGAAATGACCCAAGGCACCAACCTCTCAGCTGTATCGGCTCTTCGAATTCTTGCCCCCGAGAGCCGTGTGCACATTCAGCGACTAGCTTGGTCTGGAAACTTGTTGGGTGTGATAGACATGGTTACAGCGGTAGGTGTGGCGAGCCTGCGTTCAACTTATCACGCGGCCACATGGGCATTTCAGCCGGTACAGAAGAAAACGGGAGCATTCAAAACGTTTGTCATTGCCAGGCAGACTTCTATGCACATAATCACAAATGTCATGCCCGTCACAGATCTGATCTCGTATTCAATTCAAAGCAACTCCCACCTCCACCCTCCGCCGGCCTCACTTTGGCCCGAAGCCAGGGAACTTGTGCAGCCAGCCCTTGGGGGAGGGCATTGGGTCTGGCTGGTACTGCGGCCGCCCCAGGCCGGCGCCCCAACTTTGCCAAGAGCTCTCAGTATCTGCGCCGCTGATGGTCGTGTGAATCGTTGGTGCCATCGAGGGTTGCCGTTGGGGACGCATGGTCCGCAGCGGAGGCACGTCGTCCCTCGACGTTGGGTCGCGTCCGTAGAATGAGAACGAGGATCGGTGCACGTCGTCGACGGGAAGTTCATATCGGCTTGAGGGAGGTCGAATGGCCGGTTCGGGGGGCTGGACGAGCGGCTCCATGTCGTCATCCTTCTGCATGGTGCGGGACTGGAAGAGAAAAGGAACGACCGGCACAGGGGGGGCGGAAGCGTCGGCGGGTACAGCGCGCCGGACGTCCGACATGGAACTCTGACGGCTTGACTGGTAGGCCTCGGATGGAGCGTTTAGCCTCAAGGGGTTGAGACGGTTGACCCAGCTTGCAATCGATGTGCGTGCGTTTGCGGCGAATCCAGCGGGCGGCGCCTGTGAAGCAATAACGTGAGGTCCCTTTTCGACGTATTGGTTCTGCGAAGGCATCGACTGTTGGGCTGGGACCCCTTGGTTGTCGGCGTAGGCGGCCGTCATGAGTTCACCCATGAGGCTTGACGGCGCTCGGCGTACGCTCCGCTGGTCGAGGCGAGCAGCAGCCTCCTGCGTAAAGAGTTGGCTCGGTGCCCTGGAGGCGGGGGGCGTGAGCTTGGCCTTCTTGCGACTGCGGCGGCGCATGCACCACCAAATGCCCACTCCGATACAGAGGAGGACAGCAGCAGCACCTGGCACGTTGTCAGCCTAGTCTTCTGGGTACATCATGGAGAGCCAGCCTACCGATAGAGCCGAACGCGATCCCTAACTTTGGGTCGACCGTCCGCCCAGCGTTGTCAGATCCAATCTGAGAAGCAGCATCGGCAGTTGCTTGGCTAGAAGATGAGCTGGAGGAGCTCGACTCGGTGGATGAAGAGGACGACGAAGACGTTGTATCGGTAGAAGAAGTCGTCGTTGGTGCCGCCGTCGTGATGGTGCTGAGAGTGCTGAGCTCAGTTGGCCGCGGCTGAGAGTCCGAGGACGTGGTTTCGCCAGCACGCTCCGTCTCACCCGCCGCCGGTTGTTCAGCAACAGGCGGCCTGATAGGGTTCGCCACGACGTCTGTCGGTCCGGCGTTCGGAGGCGGCGCGGCGGTACTGGAAGGGAACGAAGTCGTCGTGGGCGATGGCGAGTCGATCTCATCGGAGGAGCTATCGTCAGGGACGGGCGGCTCAATGGGCGCCAGCTGTCTCGGGCGAAGACGACGGTAACGCGGGCGGCGTTCCTCTCGGCTGGGCGGTGTTAGTCTTGGATTGTACAAGAGATGATAGAAGCTGGTTGACACTCACTTCTCCAGAAACCAGAAGCCAATGGGTTGGTCCATGGTGGCAATGAATGTGGTGTATCAAAACGAATGGAATACAGATGACCAGGCCAGCTGTCACGATGAGAAGCGAAAAGAAGAGATGGACGGGCAACAACAACAACAAGTACAAGAAAAACAAGAAAAGAGCAAATGGGCACTGCCCGGGTCTTGGATCACGAAAGGAAGAGAGAAACGAAACGAAGACGCATCACGACTGGATGAAAGGCAACTTGGGATGGAAGTAAGAGAAGAGGTTGGTTAGTCTGATGATGAAATGGGGTTGCAGGTGTAGCAATGCGAGATGACACCCGAGCCATGTCGACCTCAGACCTATGGCGACTTCGGACACAAGCAAGTTGTCGTCTCAGACCCGTCATGTTGGCGTCGAGGTCGCTGTCAGTGTCAGAGAGCCACGACGCCGTGGGGCAGACAACAGAGTAGAGACGAGGTGGCATTGTGGGTGGGCTGGGTCTGGCCGTTGACGATGGGACGGAGTGAAGACGCTGGGGCGCTCAGGTGTTTCATCATGGCAACTCTTACAGACGGCAGGTCCCATCGGGCCAGCCAGCTTCTCTGCAGCTTGCTACGAACCCCAGGCAGGAGCCGCCGGCTTGCAGGGTTCTGGCCTGGGGCAGGGGCTACCCCGGAGCCACCTTTTCTTTCCACTGCACCTCATCCTGCCATTGTTGCGAGAGCCTCAAGCCTTCCTCCTCAGTCAGGAGCCCTCGGGAGCCCTGGAGCGCACTGCGCACTAAGCGCTGCTGTGCACTAGAGCGCTGGGGGGAGGGCTCTCCACTGACTCAGCGGATCGCTCACCTTGAGATGCCCCTTCCTGCAAACATGAAGCACCAGGGGTCACAGGTAGCGCCCGTCATTGGCTGCTAAGTAAAGAAGCGGGGCTCTTCCGTCGCGTCGAGCTCCCCCCTTTCGAGCCAACGGCCCTTTCTCCATCACTACTCCCTCAACCATCCTCAGACAGATCATCGCCAAGATGAAATCTGCCTCGTTTCATCCTCGGCATCGGACTCTTTTACAGTTCCTTGGCGGACCCTTCAGTCCCTTGGCCGCCAGTCAAGCATTCGAGGCCCACTGACCTGCCTCTGCCGCCTGGGCAGCCGATGGTCTCTGCACAAGACACTGCGCCAGCATCAGCCTGGGGTCGTGGCTTGATCGATGCTTCGCCCGTGTCGGGGGCACGTAATGCCACGCCAGACGGCCTGCCCGAAAGAGGGACGCTCGATGTTCGACTCAACCACCTGCTTAGCCAGAACACGGTCGAAATACCGACGCGGACCGGGCTGGACCAGCTGCTTGAATGATCCTCAGCCGCGCCTTGCCTTCTCTGCATTATGCTGCCTATACCCCACAAAGACCAGACTTGCGAGCTGGTTGTTGCGAGCCGATAAGCTTCTCTCAAGAACAAGCATCCCGGCATCCAGCATATGCTTCGAGTCAGCGCTGGCAGATTCTCAAACCACGATCGTCTGCCGAGTCAATTGTGGTGTTTGCGAATCGCAACGTTATCGGGAGCATTGGCTGGTCGCTTGATCCCCCAGATTGCCGGCTCGGCATAATCAACCTTGGACAATCAACTGTTCGTTGCAGGGGTCTATAACCTGCGGCCGGCCGGTAGGCCACGAACCGTCAGACGGCAGTGACCCCGAGGCCACGGCCTGACACTCAATCTGAGAAACTTACACTTACAGATACAGTCCCAACGCTCCTGTTAAGGTTTCTACCACGCGAAATAAACTTCGCGATCACGCAACGAAAGAATTCTCATACTGGTCGCCCTGTGGCCCCGCGATATGACTCGGAGGCCATTCAGGGTCTGTCTCCCACAGCGTCTCAAACACGTACTCGCCGCTGCCCACCTC
Organism: Verticillium nonalfalfae; assembly: GCF_003724135.2. Classification (NCBI taxonomy): domain Eukaryota; kingdom Fungi; phylum Ascomycota; class Sordariomycetes; order Glomerellales; family Plectosphaerellaceae; genus Verticillium; species Verticillium nonalfalfae. The sequence goes on along the minus strand of NW_021167335.1, from coordinate 19,183 downwards.
CTGGTCTATGCCCTCAAGCACCACGTGCGCCTCTGCATTTGGCGGTACCCTGAGCCGTGTTGTCATTTTGGACCCTTCGCATCTCCAATTCACCTCATATGGCCCGAAGGGCGAGTCAAACCATGTCCGAGCTGACCTGACCGTTCCACCCGGCTGCGGCTTCACCAGCGCCTTCCTCCAGCCCGGCAATGCTGGCGAGAGCCCACCCACCACATTATGCATGAACGCGCAGACCGACCCCAGCGCATAATGGTTGAAGGACGTCATTTGGCCCGGGTTAATGGTTCCGTCCGGCAGCATCGAGTTCCAGCGCTCCCAGATCGTCGTCGCACCCATCCCTACTGGATACAGCCAGCTGGGATTATCACGCTCCTGTAACATGCGGTACGCAAGGTTCAGCATGCCGTTATCCGCCAGCACCTTGAGGATCATGGGCGTGCCTGCGAAACCAGTCGTGATCTTGAACTGCTCCCAACGAGTCAAGTAGTCAAGGCGCCCGCACGCCGTCGCCATTTGCTCGTCGTCAAACAGCCCAAACCTCAGTGCAAGCGCGTACGAAGTTTGTGTGTCGCACGCCAATCGCCCTGTCTTCGTCACATACTCGTCTCGGAAGAGATCCCGCAGACGAGCAGCGTCTATCTCGTAGCGCTCTGCCGCCTCAGCCTTGCCCAAGATGCGGCCAACCTTGCCTGCAAGGTCCGTCGTACAGATGAGATATGCGTTGGCCACCATGAAATTGTCTGTCGGTCCATTACCTGGCATGTGGGCTGGTGCGCGAGGATCCAGCCAGTCGCCGTACTGTGGCGATTTGGTCGAGTAAAAGCCCTTTTCATCGCGCGGTACCCCCAAGTCCAACCATAAACGCATGCTCTCCCATTGCGTCGCGAGCTGGGTCTTGTCGCCGAAAGCATTATACAGGTCCCAGGGTGTAATCACGGCGCAGTCTGCCCAGATTGCCATCGGTCTATTTTGTCGGTTGTCGGGCGGTTTGGGGATATTGGGAATAATAACCGGCACTACGCCGCCAGCATCCCTTTGCTCAGCCTCGACATCACGCATCCATGATCCTAAGAAAGCGGCCGTGTCGTACAGAAAATTGGCCGTCGGTGCAAACACTTGGAGATCTCCAGTCCAACCCAGGCGCTCGTCGCGTTGTGGACAGTCTGTGGGCACTGAGACAAAGTTGCCTCGCATTGACCAGACCGTGTTGGCGTGCAGTTTATTGAGCATGGCATGGGAGGATTCGAACCCACCGGTGCGACGCAGGTCCGAAGAGATGACGACGCCCGTGAAGTCATCAACGCAAACGTCATCGTAGCCCGTGATCTCAGCAAATCTGAAGCCGTAGAACGTGAACCGTGTCTGGGCGTTCCTTGTAGGGCCACCGAGCTTCAGGGTGTACTGACTTTTTGCAGTGCGAAGTGGCCTTATGCCTAACTCTTCGTGCTCCATTACTTCGGCATGCCTGATAATCAGGTCTCTGTTGTCTGGCGTGCTGGATATTGTTTTTTCGACTCGCAGCCAGCCCACAAAGTTCTGGCCGAAATCCAGTATCTTCTTCCCGCTCAGCGTCGTGATGATCCTTTTCGCCTTGAGCTCCATCACTTGTCGCACTGGAGCGACTTGGGGAGCTATGAGCTCAGCTGCAGGAAACGGCAAGACATGAGCACGCCCTTTGGCTAGGGTTGTTGCCGATGTGCTTGACCATGTCGGGTCTTCAAGATTGCTGTCGCAGATTTCGCCGTTGTACAGCTCGGAACTGATGAGCGGGCCCTCGAGATGGTCCCAGCTGGCGTCCGATGCGCAAACCACCTCCCCTTCGATCTCGACTTGACCGAGAAACCCTAGCCGATTGCCCCAGATGTTGGCGACACCGGGTCTGCCTAGTCTCGTGGCGAACCATCCCTCAGCAATGTGAGCTCCGATGACGTTGTCCCCCTCCTGCAAAAGGGACGTCACGTCGTACGTCTGGTAGTGAAGACGATGCCGGTAGGACTGCCATCCTGGCGCGAGCAGATGGTCACCTACCCGCCGGCCATTGATCTCAACCTCATAGACGCCGTGAGCCGTGGCGTATAGCCGTGCTGGTCCAGTCCCGGTGCGTCGAAATGTCCTCCGAAGTCGGAATGGGCGTTTTGGTCCCGGGCCTGGTGGCGGACCGGAGATGAGTTGGGCAGACCAGTCGGAGCGGTACAAGAGCGCAACCTCAACACTTAAGCTCGCCCAGTCTGTGGATTGTCCATCGCGCCCCGTAGCGCGGACTTCAATAGATGCCCTCTCCCGCGAGGCTAGTGGAGACGATGGCCAAGGGACGAGGATGGACTCAGGTGAAATTATATGATATGATTCGTCTTGACCGTTGCGTGATATGCGCACCTCGTAGGACGCCTGCTTCCAGTCTCTCACCGTCGTCGCGTCAAAGCGCCATGAGAGACGAGGTGTTGTGGTGAAAAGGCCGAAGCCGTCATGGTGGTGCTCGGCTGTGACCTGTGCGATGGAGACAGCCATGTCGTCGGTGCTTTGGAGTCTGTGCCTGGGCTTGGGTTCATGAGCCGCAAAAGGGCATGACGTCTTAATAGTTGTACCCTGTTCCAAGCTTGGACAGGCTTTCGCTGATCAAAGAGCTTCAGCGTGGGGTTATCGTTGCTTTGGCATTCTTCGCAGCATTCGACAGCTCACGCCGCCGCCGTGGACCTCGCGCCTTGTTATCGCGAGACAACGGATTCTTGTCCGTCCACCGGATTATGGACTGAGCTGATGACTCTGGCCCGGTGTGTGTGTAATTCATCCGCTTTCTGCCGCTGTCCCTTCTTCAAATCCCACCAGAGACGGCGCCAGGGAGTGGTAGAGGCCCACGATGTCCCCTTGCGCTGTAACGAGAAGTGGCTTGCCGTTGCGGGAGCTCAGAGCTGAACGCAAAAGACCAGCACAGCGGCATGAAGGGACTTGGCTCTGGCTGGTAGATGGCGACGGATAAGTCTCCTGGGGATTTACCCCGGATTCTGGTGTCCTAGGGTTCTTCCCCGCGGTGATGGTCTGACTTTCTCTCCGCATCAGTGCCGGTTAGCCGGGAGTTTGGCTCGTGGGGTTGCCAGGACTGGAAGGGATGAGCGACGCTCTTGGACCATCCGAATGCAACATTGGAAAAACTGTCAGGCCACTGCTGTAGATGTCCTCCGGCCGGTGGACTCGGTTGAGCTGTCAGCGAAGTGGTGATGTTCTGGGGTGCACGGTGCAAACTTTGTGGTAAGATGTCGTGAAGGATCTACAGGGTGTTCAAAAAGGCCATCGACCCAGAGCAAACATATTTGGAGACAGGAATTGGATTATACTCAATATCTTGGCGCATGATGTCTGCTCAGACCGACAAAATTGAAGCAGGCTCTCGTTCTGGTGGTGCCGAGCACCATGACAATGATATCGATTTCAAGCATGAGACCGTCGTGCTCAAGTCAGACCACGATGAACTAGGCCTCTGGGCTACTGTGTGTCGGTTCAAGAAGGTGACGTATTCGAAAATATAGAAGTGCTCTAGGCTACATCCATACTGACGCGAAGAGTAGGCCGTACTCATCTGCAACTTGATTGCGATCGCAGCCGCAGCCGATGGCTACCAGTACAAGTTGAACGGAAATATTATTGCCAACAAGGGCTTCGTTAACCACATCGGCTTTCTCAATGCTGCCGGTACAAAGCACGTACTCAACGCCCAGCACACGGCGCTCTGGGGCGCCATGCAGTCCCTCGGCCAGCTTGTGGGCATGCTCTTCCTCAACCCCGTGTCGGATCGCATCGGACGCAAGATGACCATGTACGTCCTCTGGGTCGTGCTCGCAGGTGTAAGGCCTCCTTTCACTTCTTGACGGAACCAGAATAAAAGGGGCTAGCACTGATCAAGGTCGCAGTCCCTCACGCTCGAGACGCTGGTCCGCGACTGGCGAGACTGGTCAGGCGCCAAAATCCTCGCGGGCGTCGGCGTAGGCGCCCTGCAGTCGACGCTGCCCATCTACATTGCCGAGTGGTCGCCGTCGAACATTCGCGGGGCCATGGTCCTCACGTACAGCTTTTGGAACACGATCGGCAAGTTCCTGGCGCCGCTGACGCTCCTCATCTGCGAGAACGCCAACCCACAGGAGTACAAGATTCCCATCGTCACGCAGTGGGGGTTCCTCGGCATCATGCTGCCCATCTTCCTCTGGCTGCCCGAGACGGCCCAGTACTATGCCGAGCGCGATCTCGACGAGAAGGGTCGCGCATCTCTCGACCGCGTGAACGGTCAAGTGCCCGCCTACGATGTCGACGCCGAGTACGCCATCATCAAGAACTCGATCCTCGAGCAGCGGCGACGACGCCACGAGCTGGAGGAAGACGACGGCAGCAGCCGAAAGGGGTGGAAGGAACTGGCTGACTCGTACGTCGAGTGCTTCCGCGGCTCGAACGCGCGACGCACGCTGGGCTCGGCGCTGCCAGCGTGTGCGCAGCAGCTGACGGGCCTGTCGTTCCTGAGCACGTACGCGTCGCTCTTCTTCCGCCAGGCCGGCTTCGCCGACCCGTTCCTCATCACGACGGTGCTGACCGTCATCGCGCTCGTGACGTCCGTGGCTCTGATGCTGTGGACGGACCGGTTCGGGCGCCGCCTCGTCGTGTTCGCGGCGGCCTGCGTCTCGACGCTGACCATGCTCGTCGTCGCCGCCATCGGCCTCGCGCCGACGTCGCCGCCGCTGCGCAGCTTCTGCATCTTCGTCGCGTGCGTGTGGTCCTTTTTCAACAACGCCCTCGGCTCGCTCGGCTGGGCGTTTGTCGGCGAGATTGCGTCGCAGAAGTTGCGTGCGCGCACGGCCGGGCTGGCGGCCGGCTTGTCGGTCGTTTTCGGCTTGACCTTCAACACGGCGCTGCCGGTCATGCTGGACACGGAGGGGGCGAACATGGGGTACAAGACGGGGTGGCTGTTCTTCGGCGTCGGTGCCGTGACCTGCGTCGTCGTGTGGTTCTTTGTGCCGGAGCCGTCGCGGCGGAATAATGCTGAGATGGACGAGATGTACGAGAAGGGCGTGCCGGCTTGGAAGATGAAGGATTACGTGACTGATGTGCAATTGGCCCAAAGGCAGGCGAGGGGACGTCACGAGGAGGTCGCCTGAGGGGAGCGCAAATGACGATGACCTCTATGACTGGCGATACCTTGTTCTCGGAAGACAACCTCAAGAACATGAATTTGAGGAATGGAAGCGCAAGCAAGGGCCAATGAGCTATCACAGAGTTACCCCTGAATGAGTTGAAGCTGCAGATCAGCCACGCATGGGAACAGACAATATAGAGCTTGGTATCCTCTTGATAAACTTGCCTGGTAGCAAGACGGCATTTTTTGTGAGCCCGATAAAACACAATAATACATACAGCACGGTCAGCAAGCATGCAAACACTCAGAGTACGTCGTCAAGGCTTCGTTCGTCTAAAATCAACAGACTACGTGGCAGTATTGGGCCACAACACCATCACCACCAGAGTCTTTTTTGTCATGACAAGTCATTGCAGTTTGCCGCCTCCTCCCCACGCCGTCGCCAGCACGCAGTCGTCCGGCAGTCCCATGCCTCCGTCGCCTCTCGTCTCCTACATCAGAAGCTGACGCAGGGCCTCCTGCTGCTCGGGCGTCAGCCTCTCGGCGATGTAGTTTGAGATCTGTCCGCCGTGCGTGTTGTTCGCTGAGTTAATGTACGCGCTGACCCAGGGCGCTACGGCCGTCACCTCTGGGTAGTCGTCGCGCGTGATCGGACGGCACGTGTTGAGCGCTGTGTAGGACAGGCCGAAACCAATGTCGTCAACGTCGGCCTCGGCGATGAACTCGTCGCCGACACCGCTTGTCACCACGGGCGGGTTGACCAGGAGCGTCAGCAGGAGACCGACGGACCGCGCCCAGCCCTTCTTGAACTGCTCCGCAAACGCCTTGGACTCGCACACCGTCTTGGCAAGACTGATGACAGCGAGCTTACGGTCGACAGGGTTGGCCAGCTTCTCTGTGTCGGCGAGGATGAAAGTGGGGTATACGTTAGCAAAGAGACCCTGCGCCAGCTGATTCGTGTGCTGGACCACATAGTCGGCGCCGAAGCCCGCCTCTTGCCGCGCCGAGACCAAGTGGTAGAACCGGACAAAACGCAGCTTGAGAGACTCGGCGGGCTGGCCCTCGAGCTTGGAGTACATGAGCTGCAGAATGTGACCAAAGTATTGGTTCAGCGCGTTCCTAGACTATGGTTAGCTCGAATTATTCCCATCAGAGGCAAATATACGTACGGCTCGAACGTCTTGACGACAGACTCGATCACGTCAAAGCCGTACAGCTGGAACTTCTTGGTGCTCAGGAGACGCTGGTAGATACCCAGAACTTGCTCCAGAAGGTTCTCGGAAACGATATAGGACTTCGTCGCCGGGATGATGGCCGAAAGCAATCTCGTACAAGCAGGAACGTTACCCTTCGTGTCCCAAATGCCAGGCGCGAGCAGGGGTGCCAGGAAAGCCTTGTAGTTCTCCGAAATGGCGTCTGCTGGGCTGACCTCGAGCAGTTGTGCCAGGATCTGGAAGACGTACTGCTGGAACTCTATGGGAAGAAGTTAGCACGATGCATCAATGGGAATGGTGTAACTCGATCGACTAACCCGTGACATCCTCGACAAGGATCTGGTGGAACGGCTCCCACAGCTGCTGGTTGAAGAGGCCAGCATTCGTGGAGGCACAGTACCTGACGAGGGCACCAAGAGCCTCGAAGTGGTAGTAGTAGAAGCGGGGGTTGCTGGGGTTGGTCTTGATGATGTTGGTGATGAGGATGAGGTGCTTCAGGACGCGCTCAGCTACGGGCGCAGCGCCTTCCTTGATCACAATGAGCAGACGCATGACGCAGCGCATCAGGAACTCGTTCTCCTGAAGCTTGGGCGCCGCCGTCTCCTTCTCGATGAGTTTGAAGAGGTGGTCGAGGAGATCCTTGGCGAAAGGCTCAATGTCCTCCCTCGGGAACACCTGCTTTCCAGAGTCCTCCGTTAAGAACAGTACGCGCTCCACAGCAATGGCTGCATATGTGTAGACGACGTAGTTTTCGGACGCCAGATTCTGGATGAGGGGGTTAAAGGCGACCTTCCACTGGTCCTTGTTGAACTGGCTGCGGAAGGTGTGGAGGTACTTGATGGCATCGACCTTGGCAATGGGCTCCACGCTTGTGCTCGTCAGGTCGGCGGCGATGTGCTGCTCGAAGAAGTCGACAACGTTGACTAGGGGGTTGACGGTCTTGACACCCTGGGCCGCCGTGACGGCGCCCTTGGACGCAATCGAGATGAAGAGGTAGACGGCCGTATCCTTGGCCTTCCAGTCCGACTTGCCCTGCGTAAGGTAGTGGTTGATGTACTTGCTAACAACACCAGTCACGAGCTGCTCAAACCTCTCCTGCAGCTTGCGCAGGAAGTCGGTGGCGGCGCGACGCCTCGAGTCGGTATCGGAACCCTCCAGATCCCTGCGGATGAACTCGATGGGCTCGTCCTCGAACATTTCCATGTCCGACTCACGCAAGGCGACGTTGGGCAGGATGACCTTCTCGACAACCTGGCCCAAAACATCCTCGCTCGCAAACATGGACGAGTGTTTTGTCGTACCGGCAACAGCGGTGAGGAAGTGCAACGCCTTGCTGACGATCTGGTCGTACTTGGTCTCAAGACCAGTGGTCGAGAGGAGGTTCCACGCGCTCGTGATGAAGGGCTGGGTGTAGTTGGCAAAGTCGTCGTCGTACTTGATAACGTAGAGCTGCAGGACTTCGCAAATGTCGGCCTTGACCGTGTCGACGATACTGACCTCATCGTCCTCCTCGGTGTTGAGGAGGGGATTGGAGTAGGTCAGGTACTTGTGCAGAAGCTCAGAGAGGGAGCTGAGATGCGTCTCGAAGATGGGAGGCATGTCGTGGGACGAGAGGTCGTAGAAGATTTTCATCATGAGGCTCAGGGCGTCAAACCAGCTCTTCAGCACATCCTTGTTCTGGGCATTGGCATCGATCTGCTTGTCGGCGGCGATGAGGAGCTTGACAAAGGGCTCGGCAAATGTGCTGATGACATGGTTGATCTCGGTATACAAATCGTCGGTCCGGAAGAGCGGTCGCCAGCGGGCAAAGATGGAGTGTGCGACTTCGAGGACACCAATATTGACCTTGGGGTCGGTGTTGGAGAAGCGGTCAACGAGCTCCTGGGTCAGCGTGTCCCAACGCTGCCAGAAGTCCGAGTCGGCGATGATGCTGATGGTCTCGCCGAGCTGTGACTGAATGGAAGGAGGGCAAGCAATCATCAGGCCAATAAGCTGCTGTTTGATGGTCTTCACCTCGTCGGCAGGCAGCTTGTAGTCTCCCTCGGCGTTAACATAGTTGTTCCGGATAAAGTTCTTGAAGGCCAACGAGGCGGCGAGACGGGTCTTAGGAGGTAGCGCCTCGGAGGCGACAATGTTGAGAAGCTGGATGGAGTATTGCGGCTTGACCTGCTCTTGCTTGAGGGCGCTTTCGGCTGTGGGAGGCATTGTTTGTTAGCAACCAAACAGTTATGGCGGGGTACTATTTTGAACGGAGAGGGGGAGGGGGAGCTCCCTCTGTACAAACCCTTCTTGTGCTGAGAGGGATCGAGAGTCGCATCGAGTAGTTGGGCAATGGTGCCCATATCCGCAGCCATCTTGACGGTGATGCACGGCGTTTCCTGAAGAGGTGATGGGGGGGGGAGAGGTTTTGCGTGGGATCTTGCTCGTCCTCAAGATTTGTTTGGGTCCACGATGAATGGGTTGCTGTGGGGGATGAAGCTTCAGCGGGACATATGCAATAAGGCAAGGTAAGGTAGGCAGACAGAGAGAGAGAGGGTGGGATAAAATTACGGGAGCATCGATTTAGGTAAGGCGGCAGGGGCGTGCGTGGGCCAGAGCGGGAGCCAGCCTCGGGACGCTTGGGCCTGCCTTAGATACCTACCTAGGTAAGGTAGGTAGGTACCTTCAGCCTGTTCATTCAGGGCCCCTCCCCCGAACTACAGTGCAAGGTACCTAGCATATCTCACTGCACGTCGTTTTTAGGGGGGTCAATACCACTGGAAACCACGCCTGGACACGGTGGCTGCCGGCTCGCTTGGGTCCGGTTCGAGACTCTGACCTCCCTTACCTAAGGTAGGCCCCATGGTGGCATGCTGGACCTAGGCCGCCTCGTAAAGCTCCAACGCCACCTGCTCTGCCGCCCCCTCTGTTTTACTCAAGAGACACGTTCATGAAATCTCTTCTTGTCTCTCTCTTCTTTTCTTTTGCCTCGTCTCTGAAACAATCCGGCAACATGGCGAAAGCTGAGCATCCCATTCCTCCACCGGACTTCGTCATTGGCCGGAAGCTGGAAGAACAATGGTGCGAGACAGCGGGGATCAGCTGCCCACGCCCCAGCCAATCGCCGCCGCCCAAAGCTCACCACCTGCGGTGCGTCTGGTGGTCCATGCAGGTACTTCCGGTACTTCCTAGCAGCATTGCATCTTTCGATATCTGGATCTGGGCCCCTGACCTGACCTGCCGCATTCGACAGTCGGGATCGTCCGTCATTTCTCGTCATTCTCTTACCTTGATTCCTGATCAGTGATCACTGACCACGGATCACCACGCAGCCCTGACGATTTCTTCAACCCCTCCCAGCCGCCCTATGCGATATCTAGCTATGCGCCGCCCGTCTCCCATCGCTTGGTGATATCACGACTCGAACCCCGGCGCGGCCCTTCATTCGCTCCAGACGAGGCCGGAACAGCCACCGTTCCTGCAGAGGCAGAGCCTGCTCAGTCGACTCAACTTGGCACGACTCATCTCGCCTTGCATCCCCAGCTTGGAACAACCCCCCCGACTCGGATCCTCGTCCGACGACACGAACTAGCTATCGATCGATCATCATCACTCTCTCGACACTCTCTTGATTGCCTGACAACGGCCGACCAGTTCCCACCTTGATGCGCCTACTCGTAGGTTGCTCCTCTAGCCTGTCACTCTCGACCTTGGCACCCACATACGACCTCCCCCACCCAAAGGCTGCACATCGTCGTGACGCCTGGCGGACCTCGAATTTCCTGAGCAACATGCCATTTTCGTCTTTGCCAACCTCATAATCCGATCCATTTCCATCCGAAAACACAGGCACGGCAGCTCCGTCCTTCGGCGCAGACGCAACAGCCGCCCTCGAGCTCGCAGCCGAAACGGTCACAGACGTATCGCGCGCCCCTCCCCCCCGTAGCATACCGAGATCCGCCCGAATCCGACAACCCAGACGAGCCTATGTCCCGCTCGCCAGGAGATGTCGCATCCTCGCCAGACTCGAGCCGCGCCGGAGGCCTCGCCAACGTCTTCAAGGGCTTGACCGGTGCCAAGTTGACCAAGTCCCCGCCTCCCATCGCCCAGTCCATCTTCCCTCCCGCCATCTCGCCCATGGTCGACCGCCCGACCGGAGCCACCCCCGTGGCCGCTGATGTCCTGTCCAGAAACCACATGGAGGCCTTTGAGCAGCTCAAGAATGGTTCGCCGAACGAGCGTGCCGCCGCAGCCGATTCGCTTCGCTATGCCATCTCCGAATACCCACTCAGCCCCGTCCTGGATATCTGGTACGCTGCAAAAGACCTGATCGATGCAGGAAAGGCAAGTGCGGCTCGTATCGCAGGTTGGGAACTGCTCGCCGAATGTGTCAAGCACAAATCATCCACCGACCTCGAGCGGAAAGAGTTCTTCCAGACCCTTACGGCGCCCGCCAACCCAGAGGACTTCCATCTCCAGCTCGCATCACTCGTTGACCTGACGAACCACGGCCGCGACCTCTCTGGATTCGACTATGACGTTATTCCGCTACTTCGAAAGTGGCTGCGCGAGGCGTACCAAGCTGTTAAGGTGGCCAGGAAGCACGCGAGCCGGGACGCCAAGAGAAACCCGAAATTGAGAGTCTCTGTAGCGGGCGAAGAGAAGAACCTACAGCAACTCTTTACGTTTATCGTCGAAGTCACCAAATTCAGTTCCAACGTCGCTGACGAGACTGCGCTCGCCGGCTTGGTCAACGCTCTTGTCGCCATATGCCTGAACACGATCGTCGAAGACGATCTGCGTGCGTGCATTGGCGTCATCGATGCCATCGTAACCTTCGGGTCTTTGCCCAGCGGCAGCTTCAGGGAATGCGTCTTGGTTCTGGGTTCCATCTTCTGCCTAGTGCCCAATCTCCACAAACCTGCTTGGCACACTTTGTCAATCATTCTCAAGTCGCACAACGGACACGCCACAGTGAGGGTACTGTTGGACCTCCTTCGCGACCTGCCAGCGGACGGTAACAGCAAGGGCAAGGACACTAGAGACATTCGCGGCGCCCTGGCTGTCCTAGAAAAGCTCGTGGCGAAGAGTACTGAGAAGGGGTACCCCACAGTCCCCTTCACCCTCCTCATGAACGGTCTCGTGGCTACAGTTCAGTGCACGCCGTCAGCCCGGGTTCACTGTGCCGTTCTCAAGCTCCTCAACTCGCTCTTCAGCGACAGTGACGGCAAACTTCACCACATGATCGCTGAGGAGAACTGGACGACGGCACTCAGCATTGCCACAGAGTGTTCCAAGAAAGCAACTCAGGCCACTTCAGGAGACAACGACGCCACCAAGACTGAGACTGAGTCGGACCGACCTTATGAAGCAATTCGTCGTGAATTGCTGCGCATGATTGCTCGTCTTGAAAGTCTAATGACGAGCAAAAATGGCAGCTTCGTCCCTCGACCCGTCGTCATACAGTTTTTCATGGACGTGCACACTCTGATTCCTGACTCCACTGCCGTCGTTGTGCTTGACTACTTCCAGGAATTCAGATGTTGCTCCCCATCAGATCTGGAGTGGGAAGACAATCTGGCTTTGGTCCGTCGAGGCTTCTTTGGCAATCGGCAGCGCTCTTCGCATGTCCGACTCCTGGCCCTTCGTTCCATCACGGATGCATACGAGATGATGGACCTCGTTGGCGAGGAGATGGAAGAGGACTGCATTGCCACTCTAGTAAAGGATCTTCTCAGCGACGTCTCTGCCGAGACAGATGTTGCCGTTTTAGACGCACTCGTTTCGCTCATGGTCGATGTCGCCATTGCGTCTGACCAGGAGCTCTTCAACTTCATTATCAGCACTCTCAAGAGCCTTGTTTCCAGCGACAGACTGGAGCCGCCCGCCTCGCAAGCACTTTCGCCTGGAGCTCCGCCGACCTTGGAGCGATCTCCGTTTGAGTCAGAATCGTCAAAGTCGGATATTGTCACCCAAGGTTTCGTCCGGCTCTTCATGCGCTGCATGAATGCGAACGGACTAAAATCAGCAAAGCTCTTCGATATCTTGGTCAGCATCGCTCGAGGGAGCCACAACCAAATCGACGCTCGGCTCACAGCAATGAAGCTCCTCTTCAGACTCAGAGCTGACTGGGCCAGCTCCATCTTCCTAACAGTCGAGACGGAAGCAGAAGGCCTCGCAGCCTCTCTATACCGTACTGAAGCATCGCTTGCTCGAAAGCAGGCTGGTGACGCCACCTTGTCAGCCCGAGCGTCTAGGGCCGAACATGGCGGCCCTGTGAGATCTGCCAGAGCTATTTCATTCAGTCATGCCGGCACCCAGGATCGATCGTATCCCATCCGATCCGTCAGCGGTGCGAACAAAACCGTGCCGCGGCAAAAGCACTTGTGGTCACTACCTGACCAAGATGCACTTCCAGAGAAGCCGTCTACAATCGCGAGCTCTGTCCTGGTGTCTTACTCGGAAAAGGTTTCACAATATCTTTCCAATTCAGAGGAGCCCAAGGCCGAAGAGGACAGCACGCATCATGTGGCTCTCAACGTGACAGCATGGTTGAGTACCATCAACACCATTTTCGAGAACGGCTGTGACTGGGAGGTTTTCAGTATGATACTGGTGCACCTGCCCTCACAGCTCAGCAATCATGCCATGTTCCGCGGGGCACTGACCGAGATGCAAAGGCTTCGCCGTGTCGTGTGCGAGCAGATTCGATTGAATGCTTTTCAGGAGCCCCCCACATACACGGGTCTCCGACGGGCTGATGTTGCCATCTGTCTATTCCACAGCTTGACCATGATTCTGAGCTACCATGAACACTTCCTTAAAGACCAAGAAGACGAAATCGTGCGAGCCTTTGTGCACGGTATTTCAACATGGGAAAGGTGCGCAAAGTATTGCATACATGCTCTGTCCATTTGCTGTCATGAACTGCCACTTTCGACGAGCAAGTGTTTGGTGCAGATGCTCCAAAAGATGGCCCAGATCATCACGCAACCACACGTCGCCATGCACATTCTCGAGTTCCTGGCCGGTCTCAGTCGGCTGCCAGCCTTGTATGTCAACTTCAGGGAGGAAGAGTATCGCATCGTGTTCGGAATCTGCATTCGGTACCTGCAGTACATCCGCGACAAACAGCAAAATCACCGAGCCCTTGAGCTGTCACCAACCACTGTTGATGGCAACTCTGCATCAACGGACGACCTGCCGCAGTACGTGTACTCGCTAGCACACCATGTCATCACTTTCTGGTTCCTGGCGTTGAGGCTCCCGGATCGTTCCAATCACGTGGGTTGGATCGCGAAGAACCTCTTCGCAAACGTCGAGAGCGGGCAAGGCCTTGAAGAGCAAGCCATGGTTACGATTGATTTCATGCAGCGGGTTGCGTATGCGGACGCAAACGAGTCATCATGCGACCCTCTCTTCACGAAGGAGAGATTCGGAGAGATATTGACGCGAAGGTGGCTGATAGGAAACAGCATCGTCACAATTGAGCAGGCCACAGCCACCGGTTGGGCCCAGATTACTAAGAGGCAGCCCTCAGGCACGTCGTCTTATATCGTTAGGGAGAACTTCCGACCGCCACCCGCTCACCAGACAATGCAAGGAACCGAAGTGGTTCGGGCCAGCGACCACAGTAACAACGTGCTGCCCAGTCATCTGATGGTGCAACTCATGACATCCATTCCACAAACTTCCGAGTCGCTACGGCCCATTCCGTTACCCGACGATGACGCTGTACAGAGAGCTGTCCGAGTTTTCGACCGGAACTCAACGGTTGACGGCCACAAGGTGGGTGTGATTTACATTGGCGAGGGCCAGACAGATGAAGTCGAGATTCTCTCCAACGTATCTGGCAGCAGCGACTACGTTGAATTCTTGAACGGACTGGGGACCCTCACCAAGCTGAAGGGATCAACATTCAACACCCAAGGCCTTGACCGTGATTACGATTCGGACGGACAGTACACGTTCTGCTGGCGGGATCGCGTCACGGAGATGGTCTTTCATGTCATCACACAGATGCCGACGAACCTCGAACGTGATCCGCAATGCATTCTCAAGAAGCGTCACATTGGAAATGACTTTGTTAACATCATTTTCAACGATTCAGGCCACCCTTTCCGCTTTGACACGTTCCCAAGCGAATTCAACTACGTCAACATAGTCATTACGCCCGAGTCTCGCGCCTCTTTCATCGCGAGTCGTGAGGCGCCGCCTGCGGATAAGCAGCAATTCATGCCGTTTTACAAGGTCCAGCTGATGAGCAAGCCTGGATTCCCGACCATTTCTCCCGCGTCGGAGACCAAGATGGTATCCCTGAAGGCGTTACCAGGCTTCATTCGCCTCCTCGCACTCAACGCGTCCGTATTCTCCCTGGTCTGGGCCAATCGTGAAGGTGGTGACACAGTCAGCTCGTGGCGAAATCGCCTCCGCGAGATCAAGCGCCTTCGAGAAAAGCATGGCTACACACCGGCTACGCCGACGAACCACCAAATCACATTCGGACAGTCGCCCTTTGGACCGCCACAAGCCGGCGGCTCCACGCCCTCGCCGCCAACCACATCTCTCGGCGGAGGGCACCACGGTGGCAGCCTCGCGGCCGCCACCCACTCCCAGGCTGCTGCCGATCTCTCCAGACCGGCCAGCAGCGTGCGAGACAGTTTCGGCAGCAGCCTGCGCCGATCCTCGGTCGCGACCTTCTTCACAAGCACGAGCGAGCAGACATCGCATCGCAGCTCCATGCTATCAACGACGACAACGACAAACGACACGGAGATTTCGCCAAGCACCGGCCTCGACTCTCTCGTCGAGTCGGTCGATTTCTCCCGGTGGGCTTGACATACTCGTCGGTATCAGCCGGCGCAGTCCACCCTTGTATCATGACCAGACCCTCATCAGCGGGCACCGTGCTTCTGCATGCAAGGTCTCTCGCGGCCAATTTTTCAGGCCATAGTGCACGCGTGATGAAGGCAGGGCAACAGGAGCCTTTTTTTACAGCAACGCAAAAGGCAGGACACGGGAAGGGATCGGGCAAGGGAAAGGGAACAGAAGGGGGTTGGGCGCAGGGTTTACGATCACATGCGGATACCAAAAAGTTTTTGTTATTGCTGTTGTTGTTGTTTCCATCACCATAGCACTATTGATTTGAGTCTTTTTCATTTCTTCGTTTTCCATCTTTACTCTCCTGCCTATGGGGGTTTCGTCTGCCTTTCCACTTAGACAGTCAATTTTGCCGCGATGGCTACGGTACATGCTTCTTCACCTATTTGTTCTGCTCGTGAATCATACGTGGCTCGGCCGCCTCACGATGATGAGCTGGACATGGGCTATTTGTTCCGCGTAAACTCTCAGGTCAGGCCTTTTTGCAAGCCCGTCGTGTATGTTGCCCAGCGCCGGAAGCCTTTTGTGGCTGTGGTCAGCCGCCGTCATCTGCCATGAAGGAGAACGAGAAACGAAAGGAAAGGGGGGGAAAGAAGACTTGCCTAATTTTTGCATACTCGCGTCGCCGCCTCGCAGACCGTCAACGTACATGTGCTTCATCCCCCTCTGCGCCAGACGGTCCATACACGCACCCACCAGACTGACCAACAAGACGGTATCGTCGCCGCCCGTAGCTTCAGGGGCCCCATCTGCGCTCTTCCGCCGGGTCGTCGGGTGTGATGCGGAGACCGGAGAGAAGCGGCTCTTCTCCCTTGCAACACACACGCACGTCAGACCTCCCACGTCATCGCCGAGCGTCCTGGCCCACGGCAGGTCTTCGGCGGCAGGACTTCCGTCGCGCGGAACGTAGAGGACCGCCGCGGCGACGACGTCGCGTCCTTGGTACCCGACCACGACATCTTCGACATGAGTCGTGCCCTCGAGTCGCGAGAATTGCTCGCCGTAGCCGAGCCGCTCGCCTTGGCCGATGCCGCCATCACTCTGCTCCGCAAAGGCCACGACACGGCTTACGTCCCCCTCATCGCAGGCCCGGAACTCGAGACCGGGAACCACTAACGAGGAATGCGGTGGTGCCTCATCGAAAGATACAATCCAGTCCGAAATTTCACTGCCGGGGCCGCTATCGTGCCATCCACGCTTGGCGAACCAGTCCTTGCTGCCAGCATCAAAAGGCACGCCGGCGAGGAGTCGTGGGAAGGCAGAGCCCAGCAGCAAGGCCTCTACGCCCGGCGTCCGGCTCAGTTGGGCGAGTGCCACGCCATGCAGTGCGGTGCCGATACCGCGACGGCGATGGTCCGGGTGGACGAGGAGCAGGGCCAGGGAGCCGAGGAGGTTCGAGGTCAAGGTGGAAGGGTAGGTGGTGTAGGTCGCGCAAAAGGCTATCAGGGCGTCTGAGTGGGGATCACGGACCGTCAAGTGCATTGCGTAGCCATCGCGGCGAAGGAGGGGCGCCAGCACATGTTGAGGAAGATGGAAGCAGGCGGGCAAGCAGGCGCGCCAGAGGGACGTTATGGCAGGGAGGTCACGGTTCGGGGACCAGAACTGGATGGGCACTTTGGGTAAGGCTTGCGGCGGGCTTGAACAGGCGTGTGGCTGGAAGAGAAAGCTGGCAGCCTCGACGAGTGACGAAGGTGAGAGGGATGTTGCTTGAATGACGGTTGGAAACGATTCGGCCTGAAGGCTGTGAGCGCAGATGTCACGACAGGCGAGTATAATCTGGGGTCGGTCATCGCCAATCTGGAAGGCTGTAGCAGCTAGGCTAGCCTGCGAAGGCTCTTCGGCCGAAGGAGGGCCTGTAATGACGAAGATGATGGCTTTGCATCTTTTTATGAAGACTTTGTGGGCATCCGTTATGCCGCCGTTCTTAGTGTATGGGACATGCCGCACGAGAGGATGTTGCGTGGCTATTGCCTGGCCCAGGGGTTCGAAGGGATCCTGGAATTGTGGCGTTTCACCCGGCGGCTCAATGACGGGTGTCAAGAGAAGGATGAGATCCTCTTCAGCCAAATGTTTAGCAAGAGGCAGATACTCTAGGTGATCCCAGAGGAGAGTGGTCGTCGGGTTCACCATGGCCGCTGATGGGTTTGAGATGTGTTGAGGTGAGGCACCTACCCCAGCCTTTTCCGATTACTTGTCCAGTTGGCTAGGCAAGATAGTGCGGGAAGATGAACTTCAGACCAAGTCGACGAATGAGAGGAGAAATGGACGGTGGCGGTACCAATCAACTGGCGGCGGAGTGATTCTCGAGCGAGAAGAGTTGTTCCCTGCAGTGTTCCCTGTAGTTCGAAAACGGCTTCAGAGTGTTGGCCCGTCGGATGCAATGAGTGTCGGTCAGGTTCTGGTGCGTTTTCTTGGGCATATGGCTCAAGAGATTGAAAACATTATTTATAATTCCTGCGTTTCTGAGCGCTTCTCACAGCAGACCATTGTGCCAATCTAGTGACAGACTTGGAAAGGGAAAACCCAGGAAAGAGAGGGAAAGGAGAGATCCTCTGTCAGTTATCTGAGCCCGGCAACGAGTTGCTGGGGAACGCTGCGAAACAACTTCTCACTCCTGTCGAGATGGCGTCGTCTTAATACTTCAGGTGTTCGGGTCACACGGATTGCAGGACGCCCTATAATGTCCAAGACCGAAGTGCAGCAGTAAGTCATCAATCCTCAGCGGAGGCTGCTCATATCAGCGTGACCAGTGGCAACAAAATGAGTGCGGGGGGGCAAATGGACAATCCCGGTTGAAGGAACACAGCGTGGGACTTATGCAAGACGACGCAGAAAGAGGCGAATCGACCCTGGCATTATGATGGGCAAGTCTAGGCCACCCATCCATGAGCGAGTAGGCGTAATCAGTGTCAAGAACTATTGATAGGTTGACAACGCTGGCGTTCGGGCTGCTTCGAAGGAGATTGGAGCAGGGTCAGTTTCGGGGTTCTTGTTGACGAAATTGCGCTGTCATCCCGCAGGAGCGGAGCACGCATGTGAAGGAGGCCAGTATATCAACGAAGCAGAGGCGAACGATAAGGCGCGAAGAGCAGAGATCAGGTACTAGGAACCACCCGGGCTCGACCGCGGTGTGAATAGCACACGCTTGGCTTGCTATTAGTGATGTACCAATGGTGAAGGTCGTACAAACGGGCATCTCGTGATGGAGAGTTGGTGTGGAGGTTCAACGAATCGCGCAGGGACGATGACTGAGAGCCATCGAGAATGTCGGGTGCGTTGCGGAACCTGGCGAGGCAGCGTTGCAAGCAGAGGAGAGGAGCGCCGAATCGCGATGCCATCCAGGAGAGATTGATGGTCATCTGGTGCTTGAGCGACTTGATCATGGTGATTATGAAGACAATCCAGGTGATGACCAACAATCGCATCTCGCTGGTTTTCTCCATACCGGTGTGCGTAACCCGGCACATAACCGGACATGCAACAATATTCCTCACCGAGTACTGTACGCTTGTTGTACTGCCAAGGTCGCACGACAGGCGCCAGCCTTCGTGGATGGATGGGTTTGGTCAATCGTTGCCTCTAGGGAACTTTTCCGTCCTAACCGGCAGGACATGATGTGCAGCCTTCGGACATTTTGAGAAAAGCTCAAGAGCAGGATAGCCGTCGGGGAATGGGATATGTGAGGCGATGCGGTAGCGGACGGCTGTCCCGCACACTGTACATGTTATTGGGACTCAAGAGCTGGAGATGGAGGATTCCATGTTGCCTTGACTCGGATCGACAAGGCTAGACATGGACCCAAACCATGACGCGGGTTGCAGCTCACAGGGGTGAGACTCAAGCTCACCCCCCCCCCCAATCCGGAGAAACCTCGGGGGGGGGGGGTAATGACGTGCACAATTCAAGGTGCACGGGCCCTATACAGTACGTACAGTATAATTTAAAATATTAATATCTTTAGAATTAAGGGCATTTAAGATATATAAAAGGCATA